>NC_073692.1:142783636-142862689 GCF_029784155.1 Uranotaenia lowii
TTTTTTTTTTAAAGAGATCTTAATTCTATTTAAATCTTAGTAACTAGGCGTGCATACACTTTTCAAGGATATAATGGCTAGTATGTTACAAATGCTAACACCAACCGCCCTTTATAAGAGTACTATGTATGTCGGCGTTTGGTTAGAAGACAAAAACGCTATTCTCTAGGCCTCGGTCGGCAGCGTTATTATATACATATTTTCATTAGGGTAGCCCTTAGATATATGGGAATTTTGAAAATCACAAAATTTCAATGCTCCCACCTTCTAATAATGATGCTTTTATCGAGCTAACAAACTGTGAAAAATTTCACCATTCATTGATTTTTCTCAGATCATAATTAATTTTGTCTCTCTATTGGTAATGAGCTTTCCGAAACAAAGTAAATTTGTTCATCATCAGCAAACATTTGAATGCTAGAGTACTTCAAAACAGATGGAAGATCGTTTATGAAAAGAGAGAATAACATTTGACCAAGAATTGATCCTTGGGGAACTCCAGATTCTATGGGAGTAAATCTCGAAAAACTATCATTTAACAACACTGATTGAACGCGTCCTTGAAGGTATGATTTTATCATTTTAGCAGCATGTCCCGAAAAAGAGAAATTTGATACCAATTTCGTAATAAGCTTCTTGTGACATACCCTATCAAATGCTTTTGCAAAATCTATAAGTATCAGGAAGGCTGATCCTTTTTCATCGAGAGAAACAGCAATGTCATTGTGAACCTTCATCGAGGTAGTTTCTGTACTCTGATTCGCTCTAAAACCGGATTGACTATTACTGAGTAAATTATGCTGATTGATGTAACCTGAAATTTGTGTTTTGAGTAATTTCTCGAAAATTTTTGAAACTGAGCTCAGTAAGCTAATTGGCCTTAAATTCGTAATATCAAGATTATTTGATTTCTTTGGGATTGGAACGACTTTAATTCTTTTCCACTGGTAAGGAAATTTCCATGTACTGATAATAGTATTAAAAATATGATTCAATAATGGGAGCAAACAAGGAAGAGTTATTTTTATCAGTTTTATGGGAATATTATCCAGTCCTGTAGCATTCGATTCGATAGAAGCTACCGCATTGACAATTTCAAATTCGTGAACGTTTCTGAACTGAAAACCAGACGAGTTATTGGGAATAGAAATATCCTCGTTATTGTTGGTTGTGAAATTTGAGCAAAAATAATCATTCACTTCGATTGCGGAAAAAACTGTATTAAATGACATTTTATTTGAATTGTTCATTCCAAAAGTTTTCAAATTTTTCCAGAATTTATTAGCTGGTAAATTAGTATTCAGTTTTATTTTATCATGTGTAGTTTTCGCTTTAGATATCAATGCATTGACCTTATTGTGTAACTGTTTGAATTTCGCCCTGTCTTCAGATAACTTCGATCGTTTCCAAGTATTGTATGCTAGATCCCTGTTTATGATTGCAATTTCAATATCGCGATTAAACCATGCATTCCTTTTTGATTTTTAAATTTTAATGGAAAATAAGTGTCTAAAATAGACAATAAAAAAGAGTTAAATATTTCCACCAGCATATCCGATTCATCTACACTGAAAAAAGAATCCTACTTCATGTCATTCAGAGCTTGCAAAAGTGCTTGTAGATCGTAGTTTAAAAAGTCACGGAACCAGTACCCATCAGCATGATCTTGCTTTGAGAAATTCAGGGATGCAAATATCAGATCATGGTTAGAAACACCAGGAATGGAAAGCTGACTAAACCTGCTTACACTCTGTGAAGAGTCTGTCAGTAACAAATCTAATAAAGAACTTCCATTGCATTGGTATGATAAAAAGTGGGTTCATTACAGTTAATACACGTGAAATTACAGCTGGCTAATATGTCTTTAAAGAAATTATTTTTTGACGATTGCTTTAGCAGATTATAACTAAAGTCTCCAATCAAAAATGTATGTTGGTAATTTAAACTGAATTGTTGAAGATGATTTTGAAGCAGTTCAGAGCAATCCTGTCCAGGAGGGTTGTAATATACTCCAAAACAAATTTTATCAGTATTGGAGATCAATTCTAGCAACATAAATTCCGTGTTTCCATTACCGTTCTCGGACTTGGATAAAATTTTAAATCTCAATCCACTTTTAGTATAAATATAAATTCCACCACCATTTCTATTCCGATCGTTTCTAATTAGGTTAAAACCATCAATTGAAATGACAGAATCAGGTATCGTGTCATTTAACCATGGTTCTGTAAAAAAAAAAGTAAATCCAATTTGCTTCCTGTAATAATATCGTTAATTTCATAAAATTTACTCATACTGCGAGCACAGATGCTTTGAACGTTGATATGAGCTATGTTCAACTTATCCTTGAGGAGAACAGAGTTTAGCACAGCTTTTGGTATCGCAGTACTCGCTAGGGCATCATGCACTAGAAAATCATCCATTTAAAAAGGTAGAAAAACTATCGAAATAAAAATTCAAGGCAACTTCACTAGCTTGATCTACACTAACTTGATCAGTAATCGACAGATCAAACATGACTCTTGCTATAAGCATCAACTACTTTCTTCTAGACTTGCATCCAACTAATTAACGGTAAAGAAGTTAAACATTTCATATTGAAGTAATTAATTTGAATATAACTGTTATATGATAATGATCATTCGAGAGTTTGGAGGTATGAAGGAAGAAAAAAAACATACATGCGCCGGCTTCTATATCCATTTGCTTCTCCGTCTTGCACATATTTCACATATTTCCAATACACGTTTTGAATGACATCATTAGGCGCCTTCAGCAGCTCGACTGTTTAGGTTAGGTAGAATCTTAACCGATGACCAACATCCGCTTCATCCGCAACAGCAACAGCAACAAGGTATCGATGACCAACAGCAGCATCATCAGGGTAGGACTACAGCAACAGCAACACGATGGGCAGTAAAACTGCATGACTTTTAGGAGTGGAATGGATTCACGGTTAGCTAAGGATAGGAGTCACGGGAATTTTTGGGAAGGAAAGTGATTTTGCTAGGAGCTAGGTATTTGTTGTTGTTGTTGTTTTTTTTTAACTTCTAGGAGCGGTAATCGGAGTCACAAGGAATTCAGGATAGGAGTCAAAGGAAGATGGGAAGGAAAAGATAAACATTTTTAGGAAGGGTTGGTTTGCTTGAATGTCGATAATTCACTGAGGCTATTGATGGCGATCATATCCGAGCGACCTTGGATTTTAATATGCACAACACCATCACGCGTATTCACTTTTTCAATCGTCGAGCTTGGTTTTTTCATTTTTAGGGCGGCATTCCGTACATCTCTCGCTTCCACTGTAAGGTTTTCGTTGAGGTAAATTCGGTTGTCAGACTCGAATCCAATGTGACGTAAAGTTAGAGCTCTGGAACCAATATATCTCCGGTAAAATTGAAACTTTGAGCTTTTGAGCGCAAATTCGCACATAATAGGCCGTGTAGATCCAGCGATAATGGGGAACTTGGCAAGACGGCTTAGCTCGGCAATGGGGGAAGAACTGAAACCGAGGGCTAAGGCTAGATCTTGAAAGATTTTTCCTAGGTCTTCTTGGTGAACGTATGGTATCCCAGAAATGATAAGTTCCCGGTTCCGGCTCAGACGATTTGTGTTCTCCTGCAAAAGTTGAACCTTCGCCTTGACGTTGGTTATTTCTGCTGCCAAGGTGTTGACTTGTAGGAAGCATTCATCTTTCAGTGACGTTAGCTTACTTTCCAGATCGTCGATTCGTTTTCCGAGTTGAAGATGGAAGGAGTCGATCTTAGCTTCAATTTTCGTCCAAAGGTCATTAAGTCTAACAATGTTCTCAGCACCAGCAACATCTAGATCCTCCCGTGAGCGTTTTTGAGATTGCGAATCGCTTTCAGGAACAAGCGATGGCTGCGATGTGGACCTTGTATTTTTGGCAGACATCTGGCTCGTGACTTTCGATATTCAGCTAGATGTTTTGTTTACACAATGAGGTGATTGTTTTTGAAGGAAGCACTCGAAATGGCACAACAGACAATGTTCTTTTTTATAAATTTTTGCGAATCTGTTTCCACATTACCCAAACTTTTATCGAAAAATACTTTATTTGGGTTTTCACTTGTAACTAATCGCGAGCGCACCGCACTGGTCGGATCAAATTAATAACTGGTTTTAAACAGGTAAAAGCCGTTGAATCAGTTGGAGCACTTTGGAGTTTACAAGATATTACTCATCCCTTCAGAAACCCTTCATACAAAAATAAAAAGTCCCAAATATGACAGATCGATTGCTGATTTTCCAGCAATTCGGATCGTTTGCTGGAAAAACCAGTAAAATAAATAATGTAAGCTGATTTTCAGCAAAAATTTGGTTTGCTGAACATTTCCAGAAAAAAAAGTCGGAAATCGAGGCAAAAATTTGCTGTGAGATTTTAAGTTTTTTTTTATCTTCATCAAAAAACTTTCCTCTGAACTCAATATCTTTAATATGGAACATTTTGAAATGTTAAAAAGTGTTTCAAAGAATGTTAAAATTGGTTTAGGGGATATTTAATATTTGAAAATTTGCGCCAGGGGTTTTTAGATCTTCGCCAAAATAAAAAAAATGATTTAGATTTTTAGATTTAGATAAAATAAAAACATATAAAAAATAAAAACATATCTATTATATAAAATTCTCTTGTAACGGTGTTTGTAGTACTACTCCTCCGAAACTACCCAAAAGATACAAGTGAAATTATTTTTAGAATATTCTGTGGGCATGCGAATCGGTTTATATTGAATAAAAATAACAAAAAGTGGCATCAATTGTCCGTTATAATTAAATTTGTAGTTTTTTGAATCAAATTAAAGTCATGGCCTTCAATTTTTTCGAGATTTTCTTTCCTTTGGGCGCCGAGCGGGCGGTTTGTTTTTCATCTCCATGGTTGAGGCGTCGCCAGCAAACGTCGAGAAAGGATAGAAACCAAGGCAAAGCATACTGATTAGTTGAAACATTTGGGCGCGCATTTCTAAATCAAGCATAATTTCAATGCATGTGGTGGCGATATGAAGCCTAGATGTGTTTTTATCTATTCGATTCCTACATCATTTGTACAGCACATAGTAATGAATGACGCCCAGATTGATATTTTGCCGATCAAATCAAAACCATTTAAACAATTTAAAAAAATGTAACTAATTTAAGTTCAGACGAAATTGTTGTCTGAAAAATATGAATTTAGTACTGATGCATATAAAATAATGGTATGACTCTTTGCGGACATTTAAAAAAATGAAAGTGGGAAAATTTACATACAATTTTACAATTCAATACCCCTAGAATCATTTTTCGAACATGTACAAATGTGCTCAACTGAAGATATATGAAGTGCTTTTAAATTTACAGAACAACAACAAAATCCGTTGAAGATGAACAGACACTTGAACTGAACAAGAGCCTGTCCTTCAAAAAGGATCATACACGATTGAAGTTTATTTTAAGGTCTAATGCAAAGATTTTTTTGATTTTTTGCAAGCTTTAGTGAAAGTTATCAATAAAACAAGAAGAATTTTCAGTTAAAACATATGTATATTAGAGGCTTTAACCTAGAACAAGTGCAAACGTTCAACATTTACAAAAAAAAAAATGAAGACATTATTTCTTCATCTATAAATTCGAGCCCAAATTAAAAAATCGGACTAAAAAACCTCAACTTTTTTGTCAAATCATTCACCGAAAAACTGTTTACAGGTTCACTGTTTGTTTACACAGAATTCAAGTACGTACTAAACATAAACGTGTGTTTTTGTTTACTATATTTTGGCAACAAAGACGAGACTTTAGATCCGCTTTTTTGTGATTGATATTCCAGAAACATTATTCTTTTGAAAGCAAAAGCAGAATTTTTTTTGATTAGTTTTTATTATGATCTGATAGTGCCGAAAATAACCATTAACTCCTGTCACTTCACACGGTAAAACAAGTGGTAGCGCTCCTTTTAGCCATTAAACATACACCTTTTAAGAATTTTTTTCTCCGAAAAGGTCAGAAAGGGTATCCCGAGTGTTGAATCTGAAGCGGATATTCAAAATTTTTAAATGTCTTTGTAAATGAAGGTCTTATGGTAAGTATTCAGTGTTCAGTATTCAGTGACATAGAAGTACCAAGCATTATTTCTTTCTGGAGAAAAACTGCAGTTATATCAATGAAAGTTGATAAAAAAGACAAACAGGAACAAGTATTTAATTCATTTTGAAGTCTCTACACTGACGCATCTGAAAAAGAATAAAGTGTTTCCACTTGCATCAATAAATGGGACAAATGTATACTTAGATATTTCTTTTTGAAGGAATATGAAAGTTGAACTGTGATGATAGCCGAAAGACACTTTAATGTGTTCAAAGATTTCGAGGTATATTAACATGAAAACTTCCAGAGAAAACGAATGAACTCATGAAATCATCGTAGCCTCAACAGGTTAGCTCTTTTCGATCTTTTTAGTTTTTAAAAACTTGCATTTCAATCAAATGTTATTGAATCTTGAAAATATCAAATAATCTTAAATAAAAATAGCGGATCACCTCCAACACTGTTCAGGAAATTTTTAAATCAGAACACCCCAATGCTTCAGTTAGAATCTTTAAAAACAATGGTTTAAATTGGCAGATATGTCCATTGGGATAAAAATCTAAATAAAAATGCCGTAATTCGGTTGAAGTAAAAAATCTAAACACATTCTTCTCCCATTCAAAACTGATCGTTTTCTTGATTAATTGGGTAAATGTTCAAAGAATTGTTTTTTTTTAAGAGGAGAAATTACCCTGAATTTGTTTTATGAAACGAATTTGCGGCTTTATCGGTGAGGGTTAAAGAGTTGAAATAAAAGACGGATAGAAAATCAGAAGAAAATTCTAAGGTGGTGAAAAGAGCGAAGAGCATTTGAAATTGAAGCTTGACCACTTACTAAATTCTTTGTCCCGCACCAATTAACTGTATTGATGAAGTAGTACCCAATAGAGAAGGCACTACATTTTTCGATACAGTTAATTATGGATGGTTCGACCGCCATGTGAGTGTGTGAGTGCACATGTGCCGAACGGACAAAAAATTGGTGCGGGACAAAGAATTTAGTATGTGGTCAAGCTTCTATTTCAAATGCTCTTCGCTCTTTTCACCACCTTAGAATTTTCTTCTGATCTTCTATCCGTCTTTTATTTCAACTCTTTAACCCTCACCGATAAAGCCGCAAATTCATAACATGAATTTTTTTGCTTAAACAAATAATAAAACGGCGAACTTTTTTTTGGACATGGTTTTGATGAACATATGGATATTAATTTCCACTGCTGCTTGAAAATGGTCAGTAAAGAATCATCTCTAACGTTTTTTTTTATTTCTGCAGTTTTAAAAAATATACCATCCAAAGTTACTCGGGAGCTGAAAGTGCTGCGATATTCAAAATTCTTTTTCCATAAAGTATCATATGCAATAAATTTCAATTATTGAGAAACTTTTGATTTCGATTTCAACCTTAAAGTGAACTCGAGCAAAGCGGAGTAAATCAACTAAATGATATTCAATAAATGAAACATTGATATTATCAACATATAGTTATTAATGGAGCAAGTTACAAAGAGTGGATGTTTTTAGCATGAGTCTTGCAAGTTTGATGGTTACATTGAGTGCTGAAAAAATCAAATTTGCAACGGGAAGCTGATACCTGATACCATTCGGGAATATTCAAAGCAAACGAATCAAAGAAAAGTAAATGAAAAGTATTCATGCACGTAAGATTGACTGAAGGTAATGTTTTGATAATTTATGTAAAGACCCGTAGAATTGAGTTAAAATTCTTAGGATTGATTCCGATAGAATTAAGCGGGAAAATTCGAGTAAACGGAAAAGAAGGATATGTTAAAAAAAACTAGGACATGTTCACGAAAGCAAGACAATTAACAATCAAAAATGAAAAATGGACGCCAAGTTTAACATGGTAAAACGAAGTTTACCGGGTCTGCTAGTATGCAATAAATTTCAATTATTGAGAAACTTTTGATTTCGATTTCAACCTTAAAGTGAACTCGAGCAAAGCGGAGTAAATCAACTAAATGATATTCAATAAATGAAACATTGATATTATCAACATATAGTTATTAATGGAGCAAGTTACAAAGAGTGGATGTTTTTAGCATGAGTCTTGCAAGTTTGATGGTTACATTGAGTGCTGAAAAAATCAAATTTGCAACGGGAAGCTGATACCTGATACCATTCGGGAATATTCAAAGCAAACGAATCAAAGAAAAGTAAATGAAAAGTATTCATGCACGTAAGATTGACTGAAGGTAATGTTTTGATAATTTATGTAAAGACCCGTAGAATTGAGTTAAAATTCTTAGGATTGATTCCGATAGAATTAAGCGGGAAAATTCGAGTAAACGGAAAAGAAGGATATGTTAAAAAAAACTAGGACATGTTCACGAAAGCAAGACAATTAACAATCAAAAATGAAAAATGGACGCCAAGTTTAACATGGTAAAACGAAGTTTACCGGGTCTGCTAGTTATACAATAAAATTTTTTTTAAACTTTTCAAATAAAATAATTAAAAGTAACATTTGAGTCACCAAACATTTTGCAAAACATATCATTGTATAGCCCAATTTATGATGTAACATCTGAAGATATTAATTAATGAAGATTTAATAGTAATTTTCATGATTTCAGCTAGTAGATTTTTGTAGAATTTTTTACCCCTAAATATATGCAGCGCCCGAATGCTTTTTCTTTAAAATCATCTTTGACAGAAAAAAAATGTATAATTCAATTCGAGCAAAACCAAAAACTACTACAATTGGTGCTTCATACGTTATGACATAACAAATATATAAAATATAATAAATTTTCATAAGTTTTCATTTATTTTTTGGTGATTTTTTTCCTATACCATTTAAGCTTGAACAATGCATACACAAAAAATAAAGGTACTTTCTAATTATTCAGGTTTGATGTTATTTTAAAAACTTTTTGGAGTTTAACTTTTGGGATTCAATATTCGGGACTAAACTACTATCAAGTATCAGCAAGTGAGAATTTTTTTGAAAATTTTTTGTAAAATTTGGAATATACAATAAGATTTAGAGGTTTTGGACTGCGTTCAGTATAGGATTTTCAATCTTGACTAATTTTAGTTGTTCTTCAGATTTTGATCAAAATTTTACTCAAAAACTCCTGAAAGGATTTGTTTGAAACATGGCAGGTGGGTGCTTCTGAGGCCGGGGAAGGTTCCTATTACAGTTTAAGATCTCCCTCTTACTAGAAGGAAAGAGGGGATCTCCCAAGTTAAAGAGAAATGTTTTCAAAGCTTGAGGACCATTCAAGCGAATCGTACTAAATTCGGCTTGGGAGGTATTTGGTTACGAGAATTATTTCAATGTATATTTGGTACTCCTCCTTTTTTCCAGTGGAGAGATAGGAAGGCGGGAAGGGGGCTTTCTTACTTTTTTTTTTGCTTCACTCGAGAATTAGTCAAGCAAACGGAACCAGATTTGGTAAGGCTTATGCAAGGGTTTTTAAAAACGAGATATATTTCAATGATTCTTTGGCAACCCTTCCTTATTCCAGTGGGAAGGGAGAAAGGAGAGGGTCCGTATTTTTTTTGCAATATTCTATAATTGTTCAAAGGCGGGGAATCAATTTTTTAATGCGAGGGTATTTGGTATGGTTTGAAGCACTCACACCTTCCATTGCATTGGTGAAACAGAAAGGGGAAGGGGGCTCTCATTTTTCATGCCTAACTGGAGAACCCCTTCTATATCACAGTTAACAGAGGAAGAGGAGAGGAGGCCAGTACATTTTTTTTTATCTATGTCGCGAATTAATTAATCGAAAGAACCGAATTTGGTATGGGATTCAATCGAACAAATGAACTAAATGTTGAATACTCAATTGATTTTAAAACATTTTTATAAAAAGAAGGTAAATGTTAATCCATTGATTTTGTTTTTATTTTTATGTTAGCGATTGTTTCCATTTTTTTTAAAACAAATATTCCTAGTTCTATTGAGAACTTTTTATAAATACATATATACAAGTAATTTCCTTTATTGATAGTTTTGTATGAGAAATAAATGAGGATTTTATATTGGGATCAAGATCTCTTCAATAATTTTACAGTAAAATTTAAAAATTTTACCAGGAAACAGTAGAAGCGTAGAAAATTTATTATAGAAAACTCAAATCGTTACGCTAGTCAAAAGTGTCTCCCGATCATATCCTTCCACCCAACGCTCCAACCCAAAATTGTTTTGCTAGGATGCAGAGGTGACCTCGGTCCTAAGGCGCAACATTGTTCTTTCATCCCTTTCTCTCTTTTCCAAACTATCTATTGACTACTAGTGTGCAATTGCTTATCATCTACGAGAAATCACCCGAATTACGAGACAATAACACACCGCGTACACACGACTGAATCGATCGACTGCTGACACACAAAAGGAGGAGCGACGCTGACGTGAGAGACAAACAGCTAACGGCAGGATGTATTCATACGCGATACACACGGTCAATGCAATCTATGCAGTATGTGTCTGCTTGCTAACTCGTGCACCGCACATCTCCCTTCTCCTCTAAAGAAAAATAGCGCAAAAAAAAACTTTTAGCACAATAACTCAAGAGAATAAAATATTCGTTGCTGTTTCAACCAATACTGCTTTTTGAATCATTTTTAGAACTATGCGTCACAGGTAACATTCATTCACTTGATAAGAATAATTCAGATATGCTCATTGAATTGTATTCTAATAGTCTATTTAATCCAGCAATATTGCGAGATCTTCTCCCGAATTCGATGAATACAGAATTTCAAGCTTTTTGTATTCCTTGTACGTGGAGAAATTCAAGCGTTTTGATGTTTCTTGATGATCTAACAATAAGAAAGGCTAAAGAAGCTAAGCGCAATAATAGATGCTTGGAGCGAACGAGTGGTTTGTTAATCCTGTGGCTACATCCTACTTAGAAGCCATTTCATTTCCAATTCTATAACTTCCTGCTCCCGAACCAACCTTCCACTCGCTTTGCCTATTCCCATTTTCCCAGTTTTTTCATTAATTCAATCCCATAATCAGATTTGTCGCTCAGATTTAGCAATATATTTCATAGAAGGTGCGATTCCAATGTGTTTGTTTTACATCCCTTCTTTTTATTAAGTGAAATGCAAAATCAAACTAATAACTGCATAAATTCAATAAATTTATTCTTTCAATCCTCTAGATTAAATATTTGTTTGCTTTAATTGAATTTCCGTTTCTGGTTTGATTGTTTTGTATTGCGGTTGTAAGTCTCGAATTATTGATACCTCGCTTCATCAAAGAGTTTTGAAATGGAGACCGTGAATTCATAATAATATTAGGTCAATCAGCAATACAATCTTTCCTATTCAGAAGAAAATTCCGATGCGTAACATCGTTGAAAATCCTTATCCATTAGAGATTATCACCCATACATTGAAGAGTAACATAGGACAACTTGATCATCTTTTTTTTTTTTTCATTTCGTAAATCGTAAATACATTGCCCATCTAACGAAATTCCTTGTTTGAGTCAAAGCATAATAAACAACTTTCAGGGATAATAATGTACTGTCCCTTAGCTTTGCCTCAGGCTCAAAAACTTCTGAATTCTCATAGCGGGGACGCCCTAAATTCGTAACTAACTTGACATTGATACAACCTCTTCTTTTTTGGAACTTTCATCTTTAAAATATATAATCAAAGCAGAAAAACTTTTTCTATCTGAGCATATTTCAAGACGGGTGAACAACTTCAATAACTACAACATCCCCAATTCAATTAAAGTTCGTGAATATGCTGATTTTTCTGCTATTGAAAGTCTGCAAGTTGGTATGCGTTTACATGGTTTACCAATCTGACACGCGCTCTACTTGCCTCAGCTTAAAAATGTATAGTCACCCAACTGGATCAAATCTTCTATCAACTCTCAAAGGATCATAAATTGTTTGATATCAGTGTGTAGAAGTAGACTTCGATAACTTTGTTTATTTTCAGCATGCATCCGGCAACCTCAATATTCTGAGTTAAATCGATGCACTACACACTCTCGTTGCAGCACCTCCGAACTCTTTTGTAACACACCGCCCTCATATCTCGTGTTAATACGTATCTCTTTTCTTCATATGTATCAATTCGAACTTTCTCTTCACACAGCACATCTTTGCTTCATGAACATTCACCGTAACCATCAGTATCCTTCAAATCATCCCTTTCGTGAAACTTCTCTGTAAGTTTGAGATATTGCATTGTATTCTCGATTATGTTTATGAGAAAAAAAAAAATATTCCGATACTGCATAGCCCCTTTGAGTCCACAGCCCGCATATGATCATCCATCGTAATCTACTTGCTTTATCTCTTTTCACTTCAACACCAGCAATTTTCATTTTTTCCAATTACAAATTTTCCGGTTTGGACTAGGTCTTATTTCATAAAACTAATTTTAATAATTGCTTTCATTATTCGAATATTAGTTTCATTCGAATAAATGTTTCATTATTCGATTTATTTTGTATTATTGTTAAATAGTGTGAGAAATAATCAATCACGCATCGCACGTAGTCCTTCCTCTCTATTTAAGAATGTGTCGAATGTGGCCTAATCTTTAAATTAACACATTACGTACCAAATACGAGATATCTCGTTTTTTTTTGCTTGACACGATTGTGCTTCACTGGGAAGCATAACTAAAATGTGATACATTTTATTAAGAAATTTTGTTCGACATAATTGTATACAATTCTTTCGATAAATCAAATATACTAAATTTGTAGAATTTTGTCCAGTCGTTTCTGAGAAAGAGAAGGCCTTATTTTGATGCTTCTGGGCCTAGATTTCTTCGCGGTCCTTAATGTTACAATACTGAACTACATAAATCAGGCTGCCGTCTTTTTGCATTTGGTTGATTAGTAATAGAACCAATGACCATAAAACTGATCATGAACAATCATTTGTGCGCAAGTACTTTTCACTTTTTCCTTTAAAACATGGTAGGTCACTAACCAATTTTAAAATTATATTTTGCCCTCGTATGGGTGTTTATTTTCCCTAAAGTTGCCCTCTTTAAATACAGATACGTCCGTCATGATATTCAAAGTATCATGTGTGTCGTAACCGATCGCCTTGGACGCCACACTTCCATCGTCAAATCCGTATTTTTTTGTTAAACTCCAACGTCGTTTTTGAACTTCTGTTTTGTACAACTTTTACAAACTGGTCTCCCTTTTCGCTTTTCAATTCTTCATGCCTCTGACTTTCTTCTCTTACGTATATTCTTCTTCCACACATGCGCGTTTGTATATCCGTTTCTATTTTTTTCACATGGTTATTTTACTCCACATAGTTTTTACTGATGTAAATTTTCAGGTGAAATTTTATATTCCAGAAAAGATGTTTATTTCTATAAAAACTATTTAGATTTATTTCTCATCAATACATATCTACACATATCTGACTACCTCATTCACTACAATGTCTCAATTAACTCATCAGAAAGTTAAAACTACCTTACTCCTCGCTCTAGGGTCAGGTTCTATTCAATTATCTCCATTTTCACGTTTTTCGATAGATTCATTTCTTTCGAATCGTTTTGTTGTTTATTTTTCAAGTTTAACCATTCTGAAGCTAATGTGCAGCAATTAACTTTTTGATAATTTCAAAGACTTTCTGAATTCATTTTCTTTTGTATGATTTGGCAATGAAAGTTTGTGTATGCCGGCATGCATGCACAAATGCACAATCACAATTATTTTATCAAGACACTTGCGTTTTTTCATTTATCCTAAATTTATCGACTTTATGTTTTGCTTTTGCGAAATTTCATAATAATTTAACCACAATCACAAAGTAAGGCTTCCCAATATTATTCTCCGGAAGCAGGGAGCGGGACGATTTCTTTGTCACAAGTAGTAAAACGATTCATGACATTCTCATCGCAATCGTTTAATTTTTTTTTTCAAATTTACAATTTTCTTCTCTTTTTTCCTGTTATGTGAGCATATTCCAGTTATTTAATGACGGTTTTTATATTTTATTTATCATTAGCAGAACTTTGTGATATTTTATTATAAGGAGTATTACTCTCTTATTCATACATTCCATTAAGATGGAATAGGTGCATTCGCCTGTTTCCGCTATTAATCATAAATGTTGAGTTGTCCTGTTTTTTTCCAGCACGCCTGATTATGCTCCAAACAAGAAAAAATATTTTTTTTTATTTTATAATTATTCCTCAGTTCACGTTTTCCATTACACCGAATTGATTCCCAGTTTTATGTACATACCTTTCGTATGATTGAATTTTAGTTTATTTTCGCAGTTCCTTCTTCCAACGCCCGTTTCTTTCATCATACTTTTTCGCTTTTCAAATTTGGCAGGGATTCTCGAAACAGTTTTTTTTTTAAATTTAAGTATAAACGATTTCTAACACGCCTTGCTTTTGCTCAGCATGATGACTTTCATCTGGCTGTTTCTGTTGAGGCAAACGAACAATCAGCGTCTTCTCGTCTTGCTTTTTTATAATCAATTTTCCCTCTCGCTTCTTATTTGCTTCAAAGGGAACTTTCAGTGCGCTTTCTCTTTGTTCTTATAATGTCCTTGTACAAATTTTCTTGACGGTGTAATCTCGCTCTTCAATCGCTTTGTAGCAAACTTGCCACATGTCCGTATAGTAAACTTTCCCCAGACTTGCTATTAATTCATCTATTTTTCTTTTTTCCAAGCGCTCTCCCTGCGCACTTCTCTTTCAGGCAATATCTCAACGACAATTTTTTCATAGCTCCATAGTGGACTTCCTGCACGCTTCTAAGCGTCATTTTCCTAAGCGGACTCCCAGCACGCTTTTTTTTATCATTTTCTATCTTTGACGGAGTGTGCCATTTTCTTACTTTATGAAGCGGACTCCCAGCACGCTTTTTTAAATTTATTTCTTTCTAGGCGGACTCTCAACGCGCCATTTTTACTTTGCTAAGCGGACTCCCAACACGCTTTTTTTATATCATCTTCGGCGGACTCTCAGCGCGCCGTTTTCTATTCTATCAAGCGGACTCCCAGCACGCTTTTGAAATTTCTTTAAGGCGGACTCTCAACGCGCCATTTACTCACCTCTTTTAGAGAATAAATTAGCTTTCTTAAAAAAAACACTGTTAGTCCTCGTAATCGGGTGATTTCTAAGCAGGTTTTTCAAGAATAATGTCCTATTATGGTCGCCAAATGTGCAATTGCTTATCATCTACGAGAAATCACCCGAATTACGAGACAATAACACACCGCGTACACACGACTGAATCGATCGACTGCTGACACACAAAAGGAGGAGCGACGCTGACGTGAGAGACAAACAGCTAACGGCAGGATGTATTCATACGCGATACACACGGTCAATGCAATCTATGCAGTATGTGTCTGCTTGCTAACTCGTGCACCGCACAACTAGGACGTGGCCGGCGCCGTTATTGATGTTTAAAGAGAGAGCATCAGTTTTGTTCATTGTGAATGTGCTGTCAATCCCAGACACCATTCTTTTGACCTCTGGACAAAGTTGATGGCCTCGGTCAATCACGGAGTAGCAACCATTGGCGATGTGGAATTCGTTCTACTGAGCCACGCCTGCGATCATGGGATTCGAAATGCATTTGATTACAAATTCATAGTTGAACCAATAAAGAGTTAAAAACAATACTGGAGAATACAACGGAATTGTTAATTATTAATTTATTACTAGAAAATTATAAAAAAAAAGCATTTCGAGTTCAATGTTTAAAGGTGGATGTGAGTAGTCATTCAAGCTAAGCTAAGCTAAGCTAAGAACCGAATTTGGTATGGGATTGTATTTTGATACGAGTGTTGTTTCTGAAGTTATTTGGCACCCTTCACCTCTTCCTTTGAGTGAGATAGGGTGTGATAGCCCCATACATTTTTGTTGCATATCTTTAGAATTAGTCATATTAACAAAAGAAACAAATTTATAGGGTAGAGGGTTTGGGATGGGGAAATGTCCTATGTTTATTCGGGAAACCTCCAGTGGGGGGATAAATAACTTGATAACATTACAAACAAATGGGGCCAAATTTGTCATAGGAAAGTATGAGGAAATAAGAATTTTAGACTCTTCCTTTCTTTGCAGTGGGGGGCTAGAAAAGCGAAAGGGGTGCATCCAAACATTTTTTTAATAACTCGAGAAATTGTCGAGCAAATTTGGCATAGAAGGGATTGATGTACAAGAAATCTTTTCTTGATTACTAAACAGGGGGACTCTCTTAATTTTTTTTAATGACTTGCAAAATGATCAAGCAAAATGGAATCAAATTTGGCATGAGACAGGAATTTTATAGAAGTAAAACATCTACTTTGGCAGAATCTAAGAAACTTATGAATAAATAATTAAACACAGATACAAAATAATGATTGAAAAAAAAAAAGTTTATAACCCATTTAGAAAACAGAAAAGAATATTTAAGAAAACAGAATGTATGAATTGTGTTAAAATTCCATCAATTTTCGAAGGTGTAGTAAAGCACACCTGGTCAGCAAGTAATAAATAAACTTAAAATTCAATTTCGAAAATTGGATCAATAGAGAAGCTGCAAATCTAAAATTTTGAAAATTATTAGAAATCGTTTGAACGGAAGTTTCAGGATAGTGATCAAAAGTTTCATAAGGCCCACGCATGTTCGTTCATAAACGTCGAAGAATAGTGTAGACTTGATTATTTTAAACATAGGTAATAAAATTTATACAATCTTCAAATCAAGAGATGATTTTTTGATGAATATGCTTGTAGTAGCACTTTGAGTGGTCACCAGAAGTTGCTTTGTACTACAGATTGTATATTTTATAATTCTATAAGAATGTTATCTAATTGTTATCTAATTTATTACAAATGTTATCTAATTTATTACAAAATACCTAAATAGTTATGACGATTTGAAATTTTGCTTTGACCCGAACAGGCCATCAGATTGTTCCAAACACTATATTGAGCTCGAAAATTTCAGAATTTACTTGAAATTTACGAAATCAACTCACACCTCAAATTACTTTTGTTGATAACATTTCACCGCGCTAAACAGTGTCTACAACAACAAATGCTTATCAGCAGGGCTCTGTTATGATTCGTTCTTTTTCCGTCATACGCGAGGATTCCAAAATCCTTCGGCACATCGAAACTCTTGTGGTCTCTTTTCGGTTCGGCTTTGACAGCAACCGGCTCGCTCTTTCTCTGTTTTGATTCGATTAGCGTCTCTCATTTTCTCCGAAATGAGTGAGAAGCCGGGAAACTCCGTTGAACCGATGAAAAGCGCGGGAAAATATTGGCTGTTTTTCTCCGAGAAAATAGAATCTGAACTCTCTCAAATCAGCCAGCATCAACACCCACCCACCCACAACAAAGGCTGTGGGTTATTTTAGCTCACGTGGTTCGGCCGAGTTGATGTTGTTGTTGTTGTTGTTGTCGTTGATTGCCGACAGGATTACCAATGAAATGGAATGTTTGGACCCGAAGCCGATGACGATTCGAATGCATCATTCCTTCGTGCGTTCGTCGAGACGATCCTGATTGGGATGATATGCTGTCAGATTTTGTTTTCCACCGGAATCAGTTTGGTGCGAAATCTGGTTCGATACGGTTGGATTTTCCCGGAGCTTTTCCGACGACGGATTTCTTTTGAGTTGTCAAGCGAATTCGGAGCATCCGGTATCTTCCGGGTTTTGTTGTAAGGTTCGAACTAGGTATTTTACATCGGAAACGGCCGCGAGTTCGCGTAAGTTTGCATTTCGCAACTCAGATGGGACCATTTGCATTTATGGCCTGTTGTAGCTAGACCGCCCTTTGAACCGGAAAGGGATTTTTGGGGGCCATATCTGTTGGGTGGGTGCCGCAGCTAGTTTACGATGCTATTTTATTGAGTGCAGCTGCCCCGAGGATCAAGTGGGTGGTATTGCACTTCGAATATAGCAAGCATTACCCCATTTTGTGCGGAAAGAGCCTTCGCTCAAGTCATTTCCAGCTGCAATTGGGGAGTTCTCTGGTAAAAACCTCTAATGAATAAACGGCTTACCGGCTACAATTCTACTGGGTAACGTGACTGGGTGCAGTAGAAAGTGAAGCTGCTGGCTGCAGGCCGTGTCTGGTTTGATTTTGATAGTGCCAAACCGAAACCAGAGTGGGGAAGCTTCGGATTACGGTTTCCCCGAAAATCATCCCCCCTTATCAGAAGTCGCTTCCGGGCAAAATCAGTGCAACTTTACAGTGCATTGGGTGGGTTTTAAAAGTTGAAACCAGCAAAAGAAGAAGATGACAAAGTTGATGATGGTGATTTTGGTGTGTTAAAATTCAATTTATTAGCATCGTCCCGTGAAAAAGCAGCTTATTTGTAACGGGAAAAGAAAACCGGATAAAGTGGAAGGAAAAAAAGGGAGTTCATCTTTGTGGTGTGGGATCCATTTGTTCCGTGGAAGGAGGGGCAAAAAAACCAGACGTGAGATAAAAAAGTGATTCCTGTTGTTAAAATAACTGAGCCGGAGGGCGAAATACATTTGGCTGGTGTACTTTTTTTTGGTCGACGGAGAACGTCTGCGATCATCGAAACGGAAAGTAAGTTCACGGTGTGGAACGGAGTTTGTTTGTTGTTATTTTTGGTTATTTGTTCAGAGCCCCCCAGTCGGTGGATTACGGAAATTGAGGGGCTGTTATTTACGTTTGTATATTATCATGTTTAACATAAGGTGTCTCGCTGTTTATTCGGTAGATCTGGATATGAATTCAAGGATTGAATTTCCCGTGAGTGTTTAGTCTTTGTTGTGGATGAAAATTAAGTTGAAGATTGATTTTTTTTAATAAACTTATGCAAGAAATATTAGAATAATTCTTATTCCCATCATTAATTTAAAATTTCATACTGTGTTTAAGCCAAGCAACATTTAAAGGGTATAACGATAAATTTTAAAGTTTTTTCTCAATTGAAAACTTGAATTTCTTTTAATCGCAAAAATGGTAAATCGAGTTTAATGATCAAAACCAAAATTTGTGATATATTTTCAATATTGAAACAACCAAATTTAGTGGTATTGACAATCAATTCGAATCCAAAGTATAAAATTTTTTGTTCCGTGTTATTATTTTCTGGAAACACAACAAAATTTAATCATTGTAATCTAATGATTCCTAAATCCATACGTTAAAACTTAAAACGGAGTTTGATCGATTATCCAGTATTTTGTGATATTGAAGAGTCTGTTATTAATTTGTATTTCGAAAGTTTTCAAAATGATTTTCAATAACTTGAAATTGATTGTTTGAAAAAGTATCTATTTCAATTGTTTGTGACTTTTTATGAGTTTTTTTTTTGGTAAAAACTTACGAGCTTTTTGTTATACACGTAACCATTTCATACATTGTATTACGTTAAGAATAACAAAAACTGAAAAAAAAATTTTTTTTGTTTTGTAAATCAGTAAACAAAATTTAGAAAATGGATCATGGACATTTATTTTAAAATCCTTATTTGTTTTTTTAATTCTTGATTTAGTACTCTGTGTGTGTTTTGCTACACCTTTCGAAAACATAAACAAAATTATTTGTATTTTGACTTAATTCAAAATAATGTAAGAACAATGATTTAATTTTAAATTGATTTTCATCTTCATTGAGAACCCGCAAGTCGCTACTTGAGATTCGATTAACAGTATTTATCAAGATGATTTTTTCTAATTTTCTGATTTTTTTAAATCTATTTTCAATGTCTCATTTTAAATTTATATTTCAATCAATGTTTCAATCTGAAATCAAGAACTCCATCCAAATTCTTCAGTAATGGAGATTTTTTTTTATTATCTGTCGAGTTTGCGCCGGGTGTTTTCGGATTTTTCCAAAATTTCAAATTTTGTTCCTTCCAGCACCATAAAAAACATGTGTTTTTGCAGATTTAAAAAACTCTCTTTTCAAATGCCCATAAATTTGTCAATTTCCAACGTAGAATATAATATAGCACATTAAAACGCATTAAAATTCTACCAGCTATCCAAATGAAATAACAATAAAAATTATACATATATTGATTCTCGGTATAAAAATAGTAAACATGTTAAAAACAACATCCAAAAGTACCGTTTGCACCACCAACAACTTTCATCTGAGGACACCAAAGTATGCCAACAATTCCTTTAAGAGTTTTGAAAGAAACAGTGACTGTAACTTGGAAAAGATGATACATAGAAACGATGAAATATGCATGCCTTCTAAATTCAGGCTCAAAAGTTGAAAATCACCCAATATGTAAGCCAAACCAAAAACCCTCCTAGACAGGTCCGTGCAAAAGATCATGAGGGGGGTCAGAAGGTTGTTTCAAAATTCAAATTTAGCTAGAAACAATAAAAATTTCATAAATGCACAATAAATAAGAAAATTTGTTTAAAGATCTACCAACACAGACTTGCGTTAATAACAAATTTTACTGTAACAATTCAAAATAAATCAGAACCAAATTTTCAAATAAATACTTTTTTCCGGAAGTTATCAATAATTTGTTCAAATAGATGTTCCTTATTCTGAATTAGAAATTTGCTTAAAAATAAATTTAAAGCAGTACAGTATGGAAATTTGAAATCAAAATTTGAGAATCGCTAGGAAACGAAGCGAATTCACATTTCAACAAAACAAGAATTTTAATCTCCGGACTTAAAAATCAGTGCAGAAATAGCTAACATTGAAATGAAACCAGACTTAAAAGAAATTAAATTCAAATTCCTAAATAAATTTCAGATCATGTCAGAAATAAAGCATCAATTTGGGGAAAAAACATTTATTCAGCCTTTGAAATTTAAATTCTATATCAGGAAAAAAATCCATTTCGAATTTAAGAGAAATTATTCAAAACACATACCTAATATGTAGCTTATTTAATTTAATTTGATAAATCGTTAAATATATTAAATTTTATTTAATCTCTGACTTTGATCATTTTTTTTTATCTGATGCTTCCAGTTATCAAAACAAAAGGTAATGTCTTTGCAGTTCACAAAATTGTCTTTAAATATTTATCATGAATCATGAATCATGTAGGTACTGACAAAATTTAAGCTGGGAAATGATTTCTTGAACAATCATTATGAAACTGATAAAAACAAAAATATGAAATTCTAAGTATCCACTTGTTTGAAATGCTGAAAACACAAAAAAAAAATTCTAATTTGGATAATGTTGTGCCTTGATACTTAACTTTAGAAGTGCAACTTCGAACTTTTCATAGATAAGTTTATAATGAAGATCGATAAAAAAAATTAAAATAATTAAAATAAAAGATAAATTTATGTTGTCACCGTCAATTGCCATAATGGGTCAAGGACAATTTTTTTTGAAATTAAGGTTGAATATCTTCTAAGACAATAATGTTATAGAACACAAAAATTCAGAATTGAGAAACATAGACAAACTTATCAAAAAAAATCAAAAATTTTAATAGCGGAACTGTTCAATTTAGAAAATTTGTTTGAAGATTAATTAACATAATGTAGATGGAAAAAATTAGTGTTTAGAATGAATTTTTTTCAACGAAGACGTCTAACCATTTTAAAATCTTAATTATAAAATTTTACTGCATTGTATGTGCCTATGTTTTTGCAAGATTTTAGTTTCTTTAAATCGAAGCTGTTGTCAGATTTTGTTTTTCAAATCTAGTTTGGTGAGGTGATACGTTTCTATATGTATAAAAATTAATCAGATCTGAGTGATATCAATCATTGATAACTGATAAACCAACCGAACGACATGAAAGACGAAAACTTATTTTAAATTTGTTTCCTTTCCTTCATTCAATCAATTATAATATTTTGCCAAATTTCTGAGGATAAATTGATTCAAAAAGTTAAATTCTACAATTATCAGAAATTCGAAAAGATATCATTACAAGTATTTCTGACATTACTGAATCTATTAACTTTGATTTTATTTAACAAATTTCTTGAAGACTAAAAATCGATTTGACTTCTGTTTTAATAATATCCAAAATTCAATTAGGTTTCAAATCGTTCATATTCCCATGTTATACAGAGTAGGTAAAAGAAAACAAAAAGAACACTTCTTTTTTTCGCAGAAGTCAAAATTTCTAGTGGGTTTCTAGAAAGATTATCATTGTTTAAATTCTTTTATTTTAAAATTTTTGTAACGTTCTACAGTTTTATCAGAAAAGTTCATTTTTTTTAGATATGTCTACACATTTTCAAAAATTACCCTAAAGCAAATAGAAAAAAAACTAATAAAGCTCATTTCATTTAGAAATGGGACAGTTGCGAATGCGGGCATCTCAGAAACCATTCGTTTGATCGAAATACTTTCTACGAAGGAAATGAAGGTAATCTTATGATAATTCATGAAAAAAATTGAAAAAAAAAATATTCATCGTTTTTTGTAAGACAAATTTCTACTTTATTCATGGTATCTCCCATCGGCCTGCGCAATTTTTTTTCAGTTATGATATTGAACAGTTTTTCAAACTTATTCTTGTTCTAATCTGTATTTTAGGTAGCTACTTCCTTTCCTTCAATTTTTGCTACCTTTCGGTCCAATACTCCAAATGGATACAGCAATTCAATGGATACAGCTGTTTCGAAATTAACAAAGCTTTATATTTTTGAGCCACTTAAAAACGTTTTCAATGGAATTCCTGCTGGCAAAATCTGATAATAACGAAGTAAAACCATTATGAGATTGAATTTAAAGTATAATCGGTTTGTATAGATTGTAGGTTGCGTACTCAAGTACTAAAAATCTTTTTTTTTTTTTTGATTTTTTGCCCCTTTTCATCTTGGTTTTTGCCTGCAAACATGCTAGTTGCCCGCTAAAGGGTTTGTTTTGCTGTCCATTGCGAAATTTAAAATTATCTTCTCACTAGCATTTTATTTCATCGGTGGGCAGATTTTTTATCTGGTGGAAATGAAGTCAGGTCTGTTTACAATTCAGCTAGACGAGCCAGAACCAGAATTTTCATTTATTACCACTTCTCTAACCGAAATTTTCGGATAACGATTGATAAAACCTCTATCTGTGCTTGATAAATTACTTACCTTCATAAATTTCATCCTCGTCACTTTTATTAAACTTTTAGCTCACTGTTGGATACCGTAAACTTAGGGATCATTGATCACTTTTTTAATTCATTTTCGAACATTTTGGAAGGGGTTGCTTCTTTGTAACACTAAAATGTTTTAAAATACTCACTGAGGTAAGGAGTATAAAGCATGATCATTGATAGCAGAATATTGAAACGACAGCTCAGAAGGCTCAAAACATCAATAAAAGTAATTTTTTGTTGGACTCAATTGAATTTATCAACGTTTTCTTTCAAAATCAATTATACTCAAAAGATGGACAATGTTGCTGCATATATTTAGGGGCAAAATTATAAACATTTCTCAATATTTTTAGGTCTCAAAAACAAATGATATTTTACCATCATGCAATTCAATAGGTCCTCACACTGTTTCTATGATCTTTTTTTTTATTATTGAAACTTAACCATTTCATAGGGTTTTTTTTGCCATTTGTTCTATACAGGCTTTCTCATAGAAAATGTTCGTTTTTTTTTCAATATACAAAAATAACTCAAAAACTATACTTATACAAAGGAAAAAAGTAAAACTTTGATATGAAACAACCCATTTTCTTTCAAATGTTTTTTCACTGTTTATTATACCACAGCGCTCCTAGTTGTCGGATCTGGAATGTTTTGACAGTACTTTGTTCGGAAATGTTTCCTCTATCAGTGCTGAAAATTTCATTACGGTTCGTTTTGTACCAATAAAGTTGGAAGCCGCGTGGCGAAAATTCATTTTGGACACTCACGTCAAAAACCCGACGTGGTCTGGTTCAAAATCGTGAAATCTGGTTTTGGGCGGCTTCCTGGCCAAAAATTTTACAAAGCCACTGCACTGGTCGGGGTGAAATCCCCGCCAAGTTCAAATTCGTTTTTGCCGATAAGTTGGCAAGAAAGTGTTTGATCTGGCAAGGTATTACAGCTGCGGACGAAAAAACCTCGGTTTTGTGAAAAACAAAACCATGGACTCTGAAATGTACAAGGAGGAGTGCCTTAAAAACGTTTTTTTTTTCGTACATTAGTGTCGTATCCTACAACCTAAAATTTTGCGTACAGCCCCTGCCTTTTGATTTTCGGAAACGCCAGACAACTCTTTCCTAAAACGTCGCTCTTAAAACTGACGAGGCGCTCGTGCCGCCTTTGTTGGCCGACTTGCCGTTCGAGAATCTCTCGAGCATGGCGAATATTTCTCTCAATCATCTTTCCGTTTCACATTCCTGCTCCTTCTCTGATCCGACCGAAGTTCGAAACCGACAACTTTCGTTAAGTTGGTTTCCTATTTACTCTGAGTAAATAAAGATTGTGCTCAAGCAATGCTACGCCACGATTGATGTACTACACCAAGCTAAATATTCGTTTTGATTTTAACAGCTATTTTAATTATATTATTCTATCGGCTTATTCTCTACATTTCCCTTCTCCCCTACTCTTAAAAAGAATTTAACAGAAAACATTGAAGATTGTATAATCAACCACGCCATGTTTTCGAATTCAGTTTACAAAAATTATATTTCGGGTACAGGTGTTGTATGCAAATTCATATTTTATCATAAGTTTTTCAATAAGCACTTACGCTAGTGACATACAACATCAGACCTAAACTTACACCGGGGTTGAAATACAGATCCAAGTTTGCGTTCGAGATTACATCGTTTTCAGGAATTACCGAAATAATTTGTCGGCATTTAGATTATGAATCGTATCCCTAGAGGTGTTTTTCTTATCGTCATTCAAAAGCAAAAACAGTATCAGGCTCAAATTAACTTGAAATACTTTGAAACACTCAGAGACATAAAATATGATTTTAGTTTCTGATTCGATATTTGGATATGTGTCATAAGATTTTTAATTCAGTTCGAATTTCAAACTTTGGGAACGAGATAAAATTTAAACAATTGATTCACAATAAAAAAAAAACATCAGGTATACCCGAATAATCAAAAAGTCCATCATAAAATAATAAATACTTTATATCTTTCTAGTGATACACAATATAATCATAAGCGTGTTCAAAGCATGTCTTTTCAGTTCCAGTTTTAGGTCACGGGTTAAGGATTTTCTATTTTGCGAGCAGGATTCAGATTAAGGTAACCACCAAACATCAACCTCAAATTGCTTATTAAGATGTTCTATTTTGACAACCTTTTTCTAAATTTAATTTGATCGCTAAACTGGTTAAATTTTGGTTCTCGAATAAGATTTGTCTCTCAGATTTAAAAAAAAAAACCTACATAATTTTCTCTCAGATTACTTCTTTTGATTCATTTTCAAGATTCATAAGTTGAGTTCAGCCTCAGATTCAATCTCACATCTCAGGATGATTCAGATTTCAAAACCAGACTTTAAAATTAAATCAATATTTAAAATCAACTCCATATCCAAACTCAGACTCATTCAGACGTTAACGTAATTCAAATCAGATAGATGTTCAGTCTTATTTTTGAGACAAGAAGTTTAAGTTATAATTTAAAGAATTTCCTACTTCAAGCGCTTTAAGATGGCCTTATAGCCATCACAGTTGCCATCCGACATCACATTCTGAATTCGATTTAATACGACGTAAGAAGTCGGAAGGTCCTGAACATAGATTGTAAGATTTCGATTCCAGATTCTTGTTCTGGAATAAACTTTTCCTTCTGATCCCGTATTCAGCTCTTAAATCTGGACTAAAAACTCGACAATAAAGCTTTAAATTTAGCTTGCAGTTGAAATTTAGGCTTCAATGCCGCTCTTAAAATTAAAATCAGTTTGAGACTTTAGTCTTTGCTTTGAAACTCAGAAATCTGGCTTGGTTCCTAAAACAGAATTCAGTTAATTTATTCATAGGTTGGATTAGATTTCACATATCAGATTTTTAGCCATCATTCAGAAACTGCACTCGAGCAAAGCTAGAGCATTTCATTTTGACCTTACGTTTTAGGTTCAAAATTGAAAAATGAGGTTTAAATCTCACATTTGAACTTTTGACTCGCAATTCACGTTCAAACTTTTGATTCGATATAAAAAAACAAGAACATTTTCAGTGCATCTTTGCTTCTATGTTTCCAACTCTAATTTCATATGATTGCTGTGAAAGCAAAAGTTCGTTCCGTTTTATTCCATTCGCATGAATATATCCGATTCGAAACTAGATCTCAGAACACATTTCAAATTTAAGATTTAGACTATTGTTAAAATTACGAGTTCAAATCAGATAGTCTGATTAGACATACAATCCTCGAACTTCAAATAAGAATGCTTTTTTTTTGTTTCAACTTGTACTCAAACCTCACCATAAAACTTCATACTCAGGTCTTGGTATGAGATCCTTACTTAAAACGATTGTTTCCAGTCCAGCCGAGCTTATTTCTAAGCTGCTTCATAAAGCTAAAGTTAGAACCACTCGGGGAAGCGTACTTATTCATTTTTGTAGCCTCACTCACAGAGCATAACATCGAGCTCTCCCAGTTTCGACAAAATGGAGTCCCTCACAGAGGACGCTTTCTTACTAGCATTACCTGGCTTCTTTTTCTGCCGCACAAAGCTTCTATTATGTTTTTTTTTAGCCTTACAGAGCTATTCCTTCAGCCTCGCAGGGCAACTTTTTTTTAGCCTCACGGAGCTATCACTTCAGCCTCACAGGGCAACTTTTTTCATCAGCCTCACAGGGCTTTCTTTTCAGCCTCACAGGGCCACTTTTTCATTAGCCTCACAGGGCTTCTTTTTTGTATTGGCTTCGCAGAGCTTTCATTCAGCCTCACAGGGCCACTTTTTTATAAAGCCTCGCAGAGCTACTTTTTTGCCTAACTGGGCCACCTTCCTCTTTAGCCTCACAGGGCTATATGAGAAGCCTCGCAGAGCTACTAGTTTTCAAACACGTTAATACAAACCTGCAGTGGGAGCTAAGATTTGCGCCATTTGTCGTATCCTACAACCTAAAATTTTGCGTACAGCCCCTGCCTTTTGATTTTCGGAAACGCCAGACAACTCCTTCTTAAAACGTCGCTCTTAAAACTGACGAGGCGCTCGTGCCGCCTTTGTTGGCCGACTTGCCGTTCGAGAATCTCTCGAGCATGGCGAATATTTCTCTCAATCATCTTTCCGTTTCACATTCCTGCTCCTTCTCTGATCCGACCGAAGTTCGAAACCGACAACTTTCGTTAAGTTGGTTTCCTATTTACTCTGAGTAAATAAAGATTGTGCTCAAGCAATGCTACGCCACGATTGATGTACTACACCAAGCTAAATATTCGTTTTGATTTTAACAGCTATTTTAATTATATTATTCTATCGGCTTATTCCCTACAATTAGATCTCACAAAGGACCAGTAAAGTTTTCGCCAGATTTGGCAAGCTGCCACTACAGCAAAGAGGTACTACAGTGGTATTGGGCCAAAGGGTGGATTTTGTCGAAAATGGCATCAACCCACCCAACTGCCCTCAATTCCGCCCTATCGAAACATTTTGGGCGATTGTCAAGCAGAAGATGAAGAAGAATAGTATGACGACTCGGGATGCAACAGAAATGAAGAGATTATGGAACAAAATGGCCGCTGTAGTCAGTGAATAGTGTGCCCAAACTATGATGAGTGGTACTCGACAAAAAGCTCGAAATTTCATCAAAACAACATCGCAATAATTTTTTCCTTATTTTTATTTTAAAGTGCAATAAAAACCCTACATTTTGATTGCAAAACTTTTTTATTTCGTTTACAAAGATCCGAGATAGACCCTTTTTAATGCGTCCAGATTTTGCGTGATCCATGCTTTATCATTTTATCAGGAGAGGTGTTTGTTTGTGAGTCTTTGAAAAAACAGATATTTTAAGTAATATAAGAAAATCTACAACTACAATCCTAATTTTTGTTGATCAAAGTTACCCCGGTGATCAAAGTTCCCCCAGTTTACGGTACTCTAGGACTCCTTGAATGGTTAAAAATATGAACTTAGGTGGAACAGTTGATTTTTAGCTGTTTTTGAGCATTTTCCTTGATTTTTCACAATCTAGCCCAAAAAATTTTGTCAATTAGTTTCTGTGATGGACGCTATCTCAAAACCCCTTGACAGATTGTCATCAAATTTTGCACACGTGCACATTACATTACTAGGTAGCCATTTCATTCATTTTTATACATGCATTCAAGAGTTATTCAAAAAACGAACTGTTGCATTTTTTTTTAATACACTCCTTATAAATAATACAGCGGTATAATGTACATTATGTTCTAGTGTGCAAATTATAGATTAATAATAATAAACTGGGGGAACATGATCAACATGTTGATATATTTTTTCGTAACTTACGAACTTAGTTGGTTTTCAAATAAATTGCTTTGTATTCGTTGAAAATATATCTTTTCTTTAGAAAACTAGATACACTGTAGCAGGGCCGTAGGAAGAACCGACGCATAGGGGGAGGGGGGGGGGGGGGGGGCGGAGTGGGTTTGGTGACTAATGTTTACCTATTATTTTTTGCCAAACATCACACGAATAAAAAAAAATAAATCAAATTATGTTTGTAACTATATGATTATTAATTTATAAGTATTCATTAATAGTTCACGTATGAAATCGTAACTTAATATAAGACACGAATGCCACAAGGATGGTAAAGTGTCATTAATAAAACCTTCAAAAAAGTAACTTGAGAAAAGTGGTCCTTAGCCTAAAGGGTGCGCTTTTTTTTATGGAACCTCTAGAAACAAAATAGGAAATTTGCTTTCATCGATGGATTAAATTTTTGAATTTATTTAAAAGTCTTGTAGATCAAAGTTTATTGATTTGAGCATAAAATAAGGTAGCCGTCAATTTCTTAAGAAGAAACTTATTCAATACTCAAATCAAACAAGGCAAATCTTCTAAACTCTTTTGCAAATTCCAGGATTCTAACCTTTGATGAAAATAAATACATTTTTCCAAAAAACAGTAAGAGATAAAAAAAATAACGGATCAAATTTGCTTGATGCAAACTTGAACTAAATTTATGATTTCAGTTTGGAATCTGGCTGCAATATTGATAATGTTGAACAATACACCGAGAAAGTATAGAGTTTTGTGCAGATTTTTAAGTTGAAGATCAGGTACTTGTTTCTTAAACAGGAAATTTTTTTCATAAAGAATCAATTCCATACTAAAAATCCTGAGAATGAATTTTTAAATATTATTTGGGATATTTTGCATGAACCAAAAATTAAGAAAATTAACCAAATTCTACTTTGAAATCTGGAAATTTAATTGACAAATTTTGAAGTTCATGTTCAACAATTTTATGTTGATTAGTTTTTCAAGCTAAATCTTTTTCTGAATTTTAAATCTGAATTTAAACCTGAATTCAAAAATTGAATCCCGAATTCCCGAATTTCTATACGATTTCCGAAATGTACAAAAAATACGATTTCTGAATCTTAGTTCCAGATCAGAATTTCGTGAGCCAAATCTTAGAGCCCTCATTCATGAATCTATTATTTAAATTATGCAGTGCTGCTTTAATCTTAATTCCTTTTTTCAATTATTTATTTTTAATCTGTTTTGTGGCTCTAATTTAAAATGTGAATTTCGAATGATGAATTTGAATCTGGTTTTCAATTTTGGATCGCCACTTAGAAGCTTTTAATGTTGAAATTTTGTGTTAGAAAAAATGTAAGAACTTCGAATTTGAATATAAAACAAATTTCTTCTTTTTCCGTATTCGGAAAACTTTTATCAAAATATTGAAAATGCATTTGATCTTCGAAAAACATGATTCAAATTTCATTTGAAATGCAAAACCGAAATCGAACAAGGATTTCAAAGCAGCTTTTCATTCCTAATTTCGTATGATTATTCGAACTGAAAATCAAGAATCCTAAACTTGATACAAAATAAGAAATACGAAAATATGTAGAAATCCAATTTTGGTTATAGGAATATGGAACCAGAACCTCCAAAATGGGTTTAATTTAAATTTTAATATTCAGACCTGAATTTCTATGATAAGGTTGCCAAATTGCCCGGTTTTAACCGGATTGGTCCGGATATTTAATATGAAATTTGGGAAAAGTTTGGTCCGACTCGGTTGCCCAGATTTCATGGGAAAAGCCCGGATTTTGCGCGGGTTTGTTCTCATTCCCATTCTTAAATCAAACTTAAAAACAAAACAAAAAATGTTGTAATTTTTTTGGCAGCAAGTTTCAAAAAAAAAATTAGATTTTTTATGAGCAATTCCTAGGTTTTGATTTAAATTTCCCGGTTTTGCCTGGATTTGGTCAACAATTTTTAAATCAAATATACGAATTTTGTCAGGTCTTGATATAAAACATTTGTCCGGCCAGGATACGTGCGGAAAAAATCTGACAATCTTTTTCTATGAACAAGCAAGAAAAATTTGAAAAACTGTAGCAGAGTTTTGAACTTCAAATGGGTTTTTGAGGTTTTTGTATTAATTTTTAGTCCAGATAGTTAAGGGCGTTTTACTCTTGAATATCTTTGCTCTACTATCATAATTTGATTATGAATTTAAAATTTTGTGTGTAGAGTAGAATACCTCGCTTGCTTTTTTGAACACTCATGGGGGGGGGTTTAACCCCCAAACCCCCCCCCCCCGTTCCTACGGCCATGCACTGTAGGAATATTACAAAAACTCTTTCGATTTATTTTAATAACATTTTCAGTATACGTAACAACGTCCCTTAAAAATAGGATAACTACTCAATTCCCGTTTAGTCCCATGGTATTGAACCAGCAATTTATCCCCATTTATGCAAAGACCTCCATCTGTCATGTAAAATCCGATGAATCCAGTCAATGATTAAAAATCGAAACAAAGCTTGGATGGCATTCGTTATGTTCCATGGCAAAATCCATATTGTCGAACCAACTTCAAGGGAGGGAGGAAAAGCTCTGTTTTGTTAACGATAATCATCCATTATTATGAATTGATAATTATGTTTAATAAGCATCACGCTATGGCCATGATCAGGGCGCAAAAGGGTTCCCAGAAGTAACTATTCGTTTTTATGATTTCTGATTTATTCTATCAGATTTTTCGTTCATGACTTCTGGTTTTTGATTATGATTATTTGTTGATTTTCTGTTTTGTTTTCATTCATTTACCGATGAATGTTTGATAACTCTATTGTCTGTCACAAAAACGAATTCATGGTTAGCTTTAAGAATAGGATAGCGTTCCCTGATTTGTTTCCGATCAATGGTAATGGGTGAATTTGTGATGTGACGGAAAAGTGCTGTTAGAAATATAGTTTCTCTTAAGGTTCCTTAAACGAGCAAATCAATTCCGAAACAACCACCCCGAAAACGGTGACTTAAATATGAGAATATTTGCCGCCAGTTAAGCAGACGAGAACTGATTCGTTCGAGGCACGCATTAGACTAAATGAGCTCTCATTATCATGAGCCGGCTCTGTTCGGTAGTAGACAGACTGAAGAAACTTCTGGCTAGGGTTAGAGAGAAGCCATGTTGCCATGAACTATAAATATATACCCACATTGAAGGCTTCAGACGAAACACAAATTGAAATAGAGCCGGTTCGAGACGGAAACGGAAAAATTAATGCCCCCACTCAATTGTTGGATGTCTATACGAAGTGAAAGTTACTCTCTGAAGGACCGACCTTAACTACAATCTGTTGAAAGGTTGGGCGCCATCACGCATTTCCCAAATAAATGGAAGTGATTTGGTGAGCAAGTTATGGTTTGTTTATGGGAGATGATTATGCTGATTATGCGAATCGGAATGTCTTTATAAAAGAGAGCAGAAAGCTATGCTTTGTACGCTTTGAAGTGGTTAGCCAGAAGTTATCGGATGATTTTTGTTTCTTAAATCAGTAGTAAACGTGTTTAAATTCATGGAATAACTGATAGAAATTTATTATGTATTCAGCGTAGTTAATTTCTATTCAACGATACAAGTTACAATCAAAATATACAAATCCCGAATGATTTTTCCCCCTTTACAAATCGGAAGTCCTCAAACTACCCAATGGATATAATTTTAACGCCACGGAGTTATTGTTTTCTGTGGTTTTGTTTGTTGTTGCTATTTATTGTTATCCGCGTGTCTTCTGTCGATATGCCCTTAGGAGGAGGTCGAACGTTTTCCCCCTCTTTGATCGTCCGGTTCGGCTTCATCGGTTTTTCCAGTTCCGGTTCGATAGACGCCAACAACCAGTCAGCCGCCCATTCCTTTTCCCCTCCTTCTGGACCAAGATAAAGGAAAAGAAGTTGGGCAGCAAGAAAACCACCTTATAGCCTACATATAAATATTCGAACCGAAGACTTAATCTCCCTAATGAGCAGGGCACTTTTACGAGCGACTGTTCATTCCTTGACGCTCGGGTTTTTTCTGTCTAATACTGAGTTGTGGAAGGTAACAGGATGTTCAGGTTTGTACGGAAGCACGGTGATCAATTGCTAAATAAAAAAGTATCTGATATTTATTTGAAGACTCAACTCTTTTTAACCTGTTTTTTTTTCAAAACTAAATAATTAAAAAAAAAATTGTTAAAGATTAATTGATTTTTGAATTTATAGTATGAATATTAAGAATACAGAAGATTTAAGAAGATTCTAAAAATTTATGAGTTCAAAAAATAGATTTTTTTTCTCTCAGTCTTTGTTCAGTTTGAGTTCTGTCGTTGTATTATTTCGTTTTCTAAATAAGGTAGGTACCTATTAATATAGCGTATAGGTTTCATTTATAAAGGCTTGAAATGACATAACTGATCATGATCCAGCACCTTCTCAATTTTTTCAACTTTTAAGAACAAATTGTCATCCAAACAATGACTTTAAAAGTTAATGTACAAAATACTTTACACTTATGAAATTGCTGACATTCTCATATAAAAAAATAGAGGTGTTTTCTTTGTAACATCATCTTGTATAAATGAGTGACCAGAATGATGTGAAATTTGGTAGCCGATTGTTTATCCGATCAAGGATAGTTTGTTTATTAGTTTCAATACCCTCACAATATAGAAGGGGAGCTCCCATACAAACTCATTATAAAGTATGTCATAACTTGAACAATTTGTATGAGATTTATATAAAAACTGGATCATTAAGTCTTTTAACACAACAAAATGATTTATTCTATAGGCTATCCAATTCCATTTGTGAAATGGGGGGCTTCCATACAAACTTCTGAGAGAAAACGACAGAACTCATACCATTTTCATGTGATAAGGCTATGATCATTTAGTATCCGGGAACTTTATTTCGGTGATAGCTACGTTAATAGAGCTCAGATATGCAAAAATTTAGTAGCGTTGTATTGGTCATGAAAAGGACTATCTTGCCTATTTTTGATAGATTTTTAAGTTAATGTGTGTTCGAGATATTTACGATGCAAAAAGACATGGTAAAAATAATTATGCACAAATTTTATCCTTTTACGCATTTTGCGCCTCGAAAATTCTTTATGGTTAACTTGAAAGCTCAAGAACTATTGATTTTTTTCTAATTTTTTTTTCGGACCAAATGGTTAAGCAGTATAAGGAGCCACTCTAGAATCCACAGGAAGTTCAAACCAACCATCGGAGTGCAACCCTTGATCTTAAATATTGCAAAAAGTCTAAGGTTATTGGGGATAACTAAATGCAGACTCCTTAAATAATGCAAAAAATCCATTTCTGGCAGGCAAAAAGTGTTGCCTGACTAGTAGACACCAAGTAAATAACTAATAATGATCAGTTCCAAAGATCGCAATCTGTGCATCCGGTTTTAACGCAATAGGACAGATGTGTTCTGATGGACAAAAAAATTTATGTTAAAACCGGATTGAAGAGATCAAATTCTTCGAGATGCCTATTCATGAAAAGGTTACAACCAGATTCCAATTGCTTTTTCCAGGTGAATTTGTGTAAAATATCATGATTTTGCAAAGGTTTTGCTTCTGTGGTAAAAAAATAAATCCATACATGACTGAAAAAAGTGTGCAAAGATAAAAAAGAGATTTTATGAAAAAGTTAAAGTATTTTTTGAAATCATTGATAATTTTTTTTATATATTTTTACATTAAATGTCATATTAACACCTTCATTTCCTCCATAGAAATTTTTTCGATCAAATGAATAGTTTTTCAAATACACACGTTTGTAACTGCCCGGATTCTAAATGATCATAGCCTTATTTATGAGCGGTCCCATACAAACGGAAACGTTTTCTTTTTGACACGTTTGTTCTTTTTTCTTTTTGACGTATTAACGGGGGATCGGAATGGTGGGAAATCTGGCACCAGAAGGTTTTTTGGGCCAAGGATGATTTGTATAATAGTTATGAGGCCCTCTGACTTAAGGTAGGAGAGGTTTCCATAAAAAACGAAGACAAACTGTGAAAAGTACGTGAAAGTACGTGACTAAATGCCCCTCTCCCTTTCAAAATGAGAAGCTCCCACGTAAAAGCAACATAAAATTTTGAACAAATTGAACATATTTCACGTGATTTCAAATTTCGTGCAAAAGCAACTGTGGACTCCTCTAGCCTAGGGTTACCATCCGTACTCTTTTGAGAGTACATGTAATCTTTTTTGATCGACAAATAAGCGTACTCTTCTTTTTATGAAACTTTATGAAATGTACTTGTGAAAGTAATTAAATGAAACTTTCTTATACAAATTAACTTACTTCTTCCGATACGTAAATATCGTATCCTTATAAATACAAGAGATCCAATTTTTTATGCATTCGTTGCACAACACTTCATGTATGTTTCAAAGGATGGAGGGGTTCAACCCCCCCTCCTCTCATGGAGATTTTTTCCAAGTAAAATTTTCTGATCAAGAATTGAATTTGCTACATATAAGAGTAACCGGAAATGTTTTAATCCCAAAATGTGTTCAGAAATAAGTTCAAACAAACATGTCAGAAATTTGGCTCGCCTCCGATGTATTTTTTTCCTAAATCCCTCTAGGCCAAAGACCTTTCATTTGACGACATTATATGACCTTCAAGAGTTTAAACTGATTTTTTATAGTAATTTCAATAAACCTTTCGTATTGAAACTCAAATCTTGACACTCAAAAACCCTACCTTTTGAATAGGGTTTATTGAGAAGTGTAACGAAATGAGTTCAGAATTCGAACCAATCATTTTAACTTGAAATTTATGCATGTTATAATAATTATCATCAACATCAACAAGTTATAAGCCGTTTGACAGGTGTTCAATCAATAGAATTTGCAAAGTAAAAATGTGAAACCTAGTATCAATAACTTTATTACTAATCTTTTTGATAATTAAAAAATCGTTTTAATATGTCTTTACAAAATTAATGCTAGAATTAAAAATTCTTCAAGAAACCAATTTACGACTTGAATATTTGTATCCTGTTCTTCCCAATACTAAACTTCGCATTCAAAAGGTTTTTGATAAATTTCACAAGGCCTCGAAATTCCCCTTTTTCCAAGGTGCCAAGAATTGAGGAGTTTATTTTGTTGAATTTAGGTGCCTTAAATTCAAATATTGAATTAGTTTTTATTTCTACCATCTTAAATTTTTAAATCACATTCGAAAATAGGTAAAACTGTTTTAAAAAATTTCTGTGTTTTTTTGTAATATCTTAATAATTTAATAAAAAATATTGAAACTAATCATCAACTTTCTTGAAGTCCGCGAGTACTTTTAACTTCTGCGAATAAAGGTTACAAATAATTTTTATTTATTTTTTTACTCCATTTTGTTAAATACGGGAGTTTTAACAGTTTTTTTTTTAAAAGTGTTTAACCAAACTGAAATTTTGAATATTGAAAAATTGCCTTCTGAATTGGTTAAAATCCTATATTTATCATTATCATTTTTAGTATTAATTTCCAAATGAAATTACCGATTTTTTATTTAGTTTTATTGAATTTTTTAGTTGAACTTTTTCATATTTTTTTTTCAATATTATTAATAAGTTTGTTTTTAGTATTTCAATCCTTAATTTCTGTGTTAAGAAAAAAAATCGTATTGAAAGCCTTAAAATCTAATTTTTGTATGAGAAAACCTAATTTCTACATTTTGTCCTATCCAGGACCCAATACTCCAAAAGACTCAGAGCTTAAAATTTTCAACTACAAATTTGGCGCTCAAACATTAATAATGTTTGACTGCTTATTATTTTGATTCATCTCTTTTGAATCGATCATAATTTTTTTTTAATAATCTATGAAAAATTTGAAAAATGATTTAAAGTAGCATGTTTCATGTGCAATGTCAAGCAAATAAGTAAATGCTTCGTGCTTTCAATATTAATAACAAAACTAGGAATTCCTTATTTTTATTTCTATCAGTTCTTTATCCTAATCATCCAACCTTTTCATTGCCGGACTAGACTGCAATAAATTTCTTGTTCCTTGTTGAATAAGGATCATCATTTTTAATTAAATTAATAAAAGACTTACCGGAGAACACATGTATTGAAACATAAATTCTGATTGATTTTGTATCGTTTCGGTAAAACATTTTTTTTACTATGTGTGACGGTCATTTACTTAAAAAATCCGAGGGTGATAACCATTAAAAACGTATATTTTTTGTCCCTTCGGCATCTTTGAAAATTTGCCAAATTAAAGAGAAGACTCTCACCTATCTAACGAGAACTTTTTTCGTCGAAGATTTGCTAACAAAATTTTCAAGTTTTCGCTAATAATTTTTCTTAAGATCTTAAAATTTCAAAATTTTACATTAAATGAATATTTATGTTTTGAATTTTGATAAAAAGGATTTTTCGGAAAATAATGTTTAATTTCGTAGAAAATTTAAAAGTTAACAATCCAAACTATCAGATATTAAGCTTAAAATTAATTGACAACACTGTAGCAAATAAACAAGAGCACGAAGACAGAATGTAGTTTTGAGTTGAGTGAAGAAAATTACAATTCAATCATTCTACTATATATTGTTGGCCCTGGAAAATTCATAAAATTGATTTTCTTACTCGATGTTTATAGGTTGTATGAATGTGATGAAACTCTCAGTGGTAGCAAAAATGTTATTTAGAATAAAAAAAAACAATACTGAGTGTTTGATAATTCCCACTTTCTTCAGTGTAGTGAGCGATCTCTCAAATTTATAGAATAAGTTTTGGTTCTACAAAGGTCATGTGTATTTTGAAAAACGTTGATTGACCTTTATAAAACACGTTTTGACAATCTACGGTTATTTATGTAAAAAATAATATGTTTGAAGCACTCTTAAACCTGGAAATTGGATCTTTTTGGTTTAAAAAAAAAACAATTTTCATAGAAACACATCTAAATAACAATTTTTTTTCATATAAAAAAAGATTGTTCTACACGCAAACAGTTTTCAGAACAGATAGTTTTATTTTTTCTCTCCTAAAACCTCACCAATAGGGGTCCAAAGTACAAAAAAAAACGGAAGAGGGAAAAGTATATGGTTAAATGTTTGATTTGTAATTTCGTTCATTTAATTCGTAACTACATTCTGTCTTCTATAGAAATGATCATAGTGAATACATCTTTAATAACGTGATTAAAAATCATTTTCATCAAAAACTTTGAAGTTATCATTAAAGCTCAAAAATATAAAATTATAAGTTCTTAGGAAAAATTATTAGCGAAAACTTGAAAATTTTGCGCGTGTGATTTGCTCAAAAATCTTCAAAAAAAAAAATTGTTCTAGACCATCCAATCGATTTTTTCCTGTATAGTGCGTTGAAAAGGGAAGAATCTTCTCTGTAATATTGTAAATTTTCAGAGATGCCAGTTTTTTTCAAATTGATCTAAAAAAGACACCGTGCCTATGAGGTAAGCTTGCCAGGTTTCCCGATTTTATCCGAGTTTGCCGGATATTAAATACGAAATTTGATAACGGTCCGGCCTTGCCCGGGTGCCCGAATTTCATTTTGAAATGCAAATGCAAATGCAAAAAATAAGAAAACAAGTTATGTTTTAATTTTGTTTTACTTAAGCCTTTAAAACGAAATTTTTTAATTTTTTCTATACAAATAATCATGAAAGGTTTTTTGGAAGCTTAAAAATGATTTAAAATTTTGTTTTCAATTTTGTACAGAAATTTCTGAGTTTCGACAAAATTTGTCCGGATATTGCCAGTATTGCGGATTTTTTGTTGTCAATTTTGAAATGAAATGCTCGGATTCGATGAGTTTGCAGTTGTATAAGTGTCACTGAACTGACTTTCGATACCAAAAGTGCCATTGAACGCACTCGCGCAATGACAGTAGGAGAATTCGAAGATGCGTTCGAATGTGTAGGTGAGAAGTGAGTTGAGAAATAAAAGCGAGATAGATTAGTAAACAAAACAAAGATTGTTGAATTCAAGTATTGTAGTTTGGTGATCCGAAGCTAATAAGTGCACAGTGGTTATTGTGAAATTCAAATACTTACCCTAAATTAACGTGCTAAGGTAGGCCTGGAATTAGATTGGAATTGTGCAACATAAGTTCTAACATAAAATCTATCTCTGTCTAGGCAATTGCAAGTACTTATTAGTACGGTAGGGTACGAAGTGAAGCTGCGCAGGAAAGTTGAACACAGGTAGGCTTTGCTTAGATATGAAAATAAGTGATGATCCCTAATGTGCGACCGTTTAATTTAGGTTACAATACCACGCAGCAAGCGTTTTTTTATTCGGAATCGCCAGATTGAACCAAACTCGAACAAATGTGAGAAATTCATAGAGAAAGTTTAGTAATATCTATCCTGTAATATCCTAGATCTGTTTAAGGTGTAGGGACTAGCGGAAGCGAAAAGCTGGAATCGAGGCAGAAGAATACGGTAGAAAGTTCACTAAAGCATGGATCATCCAAAATCTGGACGCACTGTTTATTATACCACAGTGCTCCTAGTTGTCGGATCTGGAATGGCAGTTCTTTGTTCGGAAATGTTTCCTCTATCAGTGCTGAAAATTTCATAACGATTCATTTTGTGCCAAAAAAGTTACATGTGATGGAAGCCGCGAGACGAAAATTAATTTTGGACACCCACGTCAAAAACCCGACATGGTCTGGTTCAAAAATCGCGAAATCTGTAAAGATTGTCAAATCGTCCGTGTGCAGCGTTCTCAAATGGTTCCGTGAGATGCACACCCATCGATCGGCAGGTTCATACCAAGCGTCATAATGGAATTAAGGATCGGAAACTGTGGTGTTGAGAACGATCAAGGTAGATCAACCCAGGGTAGTCGGACTATGACATCGCCGAGAAATTTAGTGCCGACCGGTGCACCATCAGAAGGATTCGTCAGCGCGAAGGAATAAGATCTTATCGGGCCAGTAGGCAACCAAAGCGGACATTGAAGAAGAATGTAGAAGCCAAAGGACGGGCCCGGAAGTTGTACAACAAGGTTCTAAGTTAGAACTTCTAACGAAGTACGACGGATGCATCCTCATGGATGACGAAACGTACGTGGAGATGGATTTTGGACGGCTTCCTGGCCAAAAATTTTACAAAGTCACTGATTGGGGTGATGTCCCCGCCAAGTTCAAATTCGTTTTTGCCGATAAGTTGGCAAGAAAGGGTTTGATCTGGCAAGGTATTTGCAGCTGCGGATGAAAAACCCCGGTTTTGTGAAAAACAAGACCATGGACTCCGAAATGTACAATGAGGAGTGCCTGAAACACGTTTTTACCGTACATTAGAAAAAGGACCAGTAAAGTTTTCGCCACATTTGGCGAGCTTCCACTACAGCAAAGAGGTACTAAAGTGGTATCGGGCCAACGGGTGGATTTAGTCGAAAAGGACATCAAACCACCCAACTGCCCTCGATTCCGCCCTATCGAAAAATTTTGGGCAATTGTCAAGCAGAAGATGGAGAAGAATGATAGGACGACTCGCGATGCAACAGAGATGAAGAGATTGTGGAACTAAATTGCCGCTGAGGTCAATGAATAGGGTGTCCAAACTATGATGAGTGGTACTCGACGAAAAGTTCGAATTTTCATCGAAACAACATCAGAATATTTTTTTAAATATTTTTCATTTATAGTGCAATAAAAACCCTACATTTTGAGTACAAAACATTTTTATTTCGTTTACATAGCTCCGATATAGACCCTTTTTAATGCGTCCAGATTTGTAGTGATCCATGCTTTATCAAACAAATAGGGCCAAATGAGGCAGGTGACGTTATTTAAATTTTAACAATGTTTCTATGATGGTCCGTGAGGTCTTCCGACTATGAAAAAGGAAGAGGGGGAGAATGCATTCTAGTTAAACATGCATTTCGGCATAATTAAAGAACTCCTGAAGCTTTATCCCTTCATGTCATGATTTTTTATTTTTGCTTAAAAATAATTTTAAACAGTCAGAAATGATGTGTACATTAAGAAAAAAAATTAAAATAAAATACGATTTTTCACTTTTTTCATACATTAATTGTTGCAAATTTGTTACTTTATGAAACGAAGTAAAACAAAGTAAAAATTGCAGATCATCAAAATCGAATTAAGTGATTTTATTTAAGTGAATAATATAAAATCATCTTTGTATTGAAATTCGAAACTATAGCTGCAACCCTCAACTAAAAGTTGTTTCTTTTGAATTCCGTTGAAATTTCTTCAAAAATGATGCTAAAACTGATTAATTTCTAATTCCACAAACGCTGTATCACGAAAAATAGAAGTGATAGACAACATCTATTCTATTTCAGAAAGCTAAAGTATTCCAAAATCAGTTATTCAATCAGAGGTAAACGAATTGCTGTTCATTTGAACAGAAAAATTTAAAGTTAATCTTAAACACAGGTTGCTCTACACTAGTGTTACTGTGATATTAGGGTATATCAACTTAATTCAATGCATTCCATAAATTGAATCAAACGAATTTATTAAAAACATTTATAAGAACGATAAAAATCTACTTTTAAGACTTTCAAATAATAAGTATCAAAATCTTTAGAAACAAATCATTAAGTTCAACGAATAAGACCACAAATATGGATCAAACAGCCACAAAACTGCACTCGGGACACTCCGGCAACCGGCAAGCAGAATGTGCCCAGAAGGCTGCCCAGAAGTCATTGGAAAAGCCACTCGTTGTCTTTTCCACTTGACGGTATTTAACCTTTTAATTCTTGTTTATTGATATTAGATAATGGTCCCTTTTTCTGGATGAGATGCCGGCCGGAAACGGAAACAGAGAGAGAGATAGAGGGAAGCTCAAAGCGCAAGCAAAGCCTGCAGAAAAAAACGCCTGTCAGGGGGATGGACGATACAACACTTCACCTTATTGTTCGCGACGTTCTCCCTCTTCTGGTAAGGTTTTAGGTTAGGTTAGAAGGGTAGAGCTGCGGAAGGATGGATTTTATTCTTTGTTATCTTCATCAGATGTTCATTTGATGATGATATCGGCAAACGTCGTCCGTCCTGGGGTTTGGGGTTGTTTTGAGAGCGAGGGGACGAGTTGCTTCGAGAATCTGTCGTGGTTTGATTTATTCCAGCCGGTTCCTTTGTAAAGGAGAGGTTCTTTAGAGTGAATCGTCCTTAATTCTTCGGGGAAGGACCATTCGGGTTGATTTTTCAATGGAGGTGCTGTGATTTAAAGGGTAGACGAGTTCAGCTGAGAACTCTTTTCAAAGATTTAATTTTTTCTACCCAGAATGGCTGGCTTGTAGTGCAATTTTTCATCGTAAGAATCTGGAAACGACCAACAGGCTTCTACTTTAAAACTCTCAGCCATTTCCGGAAAACAGTGTAGAAAAAGGGAGCTATAAAAGTGGTTAAAACCCCTCTGTTGCCATTAGGCACTCAAAGCTGAAGGGGAGCGGAATAGAATGTAGTCGCGTACTCAAAAGCTCTCTTGTGTGTGAATGGGGTCCTACATAGGTATTGTTCCCTTGTCTGTCGTTGAATGAAGTGCCGCCATTCTCGCTTAGCATAATCGCAGCTGAAAGAATTGGGTAGAGTAGGTAGGTAGGTAGGAAAAAGGTAACAAGCGAAACGGTATCGGTTCCGTTGGGTGCGGATCTACGATACGATAATTCTCGTCTGGCGCATATTTTTTACGGGAGAATTAAAGCTTTTTTTAACGATAGAAGCAGATATTCAATGAAATATTTATGCACGATATTTAAGTACAGTAAACCCCGGTAATCCGAGCTCCAAGCTCACTTATGGGTCTCTCGTCTATCTAAGTTTTCAAGAGTTTAATTTCATTTCAGAGTGCTCCTTTGAAAGGTCGGAATTCCAGTGAAATCTGGGAGAAAACATGGTTTTCTCAAGAAACGCTCAACCGTAACGAACCTAACAGAGTTTGTGTCGAAAACCTCGCAGTGGATGATGCAAGGTTTTCAAGTTGACGCAATATACACTGACATGTCCAAAGCCTTTGATGTAATCAATATAAACGCTCTACTGTCGGTATTATACAAGAATGGAATAACCGGATCCTGTCTCCAATGAATTCGTTCGTACCTGATCGAAAGAACGCAATACGTCAAACTGGAGAACGTTAGATCTAGTACTTTCTCGGTCAACAGTGGTGTTCCACAAGGGAGTCACTTGGGACCCCTTCTTTTCATCACTGTTATGAACGAATTTCCTGAAGTGCTGACTGATGTGTTCGCGCTGGTTTATGCCGATGATTTGAAAATTTTTTTGCCTATTCGTCACCCGAAGGATTGCGTGACTCTGCAAAACGCCTTGCACAGATTCACAGAGTGTTGCAGTAGATTCGGCCTAAAGATCAATTCCTCGAAATGCAACGTGATAACGTTTTCCCGGAAAATAGAAAACGATTTCATCATTGCTCGGCAAAGCTCAGTAAAAGACTTAGGAGTGGAGTTGGACGCGGAGTTAACTTTTTCAAAACACATCGAAAAAGTTGTAGCAAAGGCCAATTCTATGTTCGGAATGCTTAGTAGAATCTGTCACGAGCTGGATAATCCCTACACGATTGTTTCTATCTACACTGGATTAGTTAGGACCGTCATTGAATATGCCGGCATTGTGTGGCGACCGTTCTACAACATACACAACAACAGACTAGAGAGAGTTCAGAAGAAGTTCTTGAAATACGCTTTGAGAAACCTTGGGTGGCAAGCAGAAATGCCGGAGTATCGAGTCTTGTGCATGCTGGTAGGTTTGGACACGCTAGAAACCCGAAGAAAATCGATCGACGCACTGTTTCTAAAGGACTTAATCTGTGGAAGATATTACTCACCGTATTTATTATCTTGTATATCTCCGTACGAAGGCCGCAGTAGTTTACGAAGCGTAAGGCCGTTTCAACTAGCTAATCGCATCCAGAATTACGCCAGAAACGAACCAATGTACCAAATGATGGCATTTTACAACACAAACGTCGATATTATTCAACTAAGCATGTCCAGAGAACAAATCAAAAGTAGAATTGTGCAGTGCTCTTTTACAAATTAACAATTACTGTAGTTATTAAGTGTCATTTATATTATAGAATAAGATAAAGGGCTGAAGCCTAGGATCTAATCAATAAAACTAAAAAAAACTAGATAAAGTTCCAATTTTTGCAAGACATCTTCAAAAAAGTTTTTAAAAAATACGATGATCCTTAAACCTCTATTGTACCACACTTTGTAACGCGCGCATCCTCATGGCCGGGTTAAAAATTTGAAAAAAAAAATGGAGCGCTTATTCAAAACATACAAGAGGCAAGTGAAAGACAATTACTTGGAATTTAAATTTCACACCTCGCAAAAGTGCCTCTGCCTCTTCTTCGATGTCCTTCTGGATTCCATTCAAGCGCCTCTTTGCAAATATCGTTCTCATCTCTTCGCAGCGTGTGGCCCAATCCATCTCCACTTACGATCCCGAATCTCGATTTCTACCGCCCTTTGATGAAACCGGCGATGAAATTCCTCATTTGAGATCCAGTTGCCAGACCACCAAGCCGGATGATATTCCGCAGGCAGCGATTCACAAATACTTGCAGTTTTCGCGTCTAAGCTAAATCCGTCTTTTCCACCGGAAGGCCTAACCAAAACAAACAATCAGCAGAAGCTGCCTTTAAAATCTGCGCTTCCTAAGCCAATCCGTCCTTTTCCACCGGAAAGCGGAATCAAAACAACCAATCAGCAGCAACAGTCTTAAAAATCTGCACTTCCTAAGCCAAATCCTTGTTTTCCACAGAAAGACCAAATCAAATCAAACAGTCAGCAGCAGCCTTAAAAATCGGCGCATCCTAAGCCATTTCGTTTTTTTTTCACCGGAAAACCAAACCAACACAAACAATCAGCAGCGGCAGCCTTCAAATCTGCGCTTCCTAAGTCATTCCATCTTCTTCCATCACTCCTTCCAAGCGGGAAAACCCCGTAAAATATATAAAAAAACCCTCAAACTACATTTGAATTTTTAACTTTTCCTAGTCGATATACACTTGAATTTTCAAAATTTTCCATTCCGTAGGTTTGTTTAACAACAAACATTCAGTCAAAATTTCCATTAGGGTGATCAATTTTCCAATGCTTCAGAAGCATAAGACTTCTACTGCCAGTATTACTTTCTTATATATCTTTCTTTTAACTTTGAAGCATTTATTTAATGTTAAACCCAATTTTGATGACCCAAAATGATTCAAATGTAGCAATCTCGACTCAGAACCTCGAAAAAAATTTAAATTTGTTGATATAAATTTTGTCCCGAATATTGAATTTCAATAAGATTAGACTTCCCAATTTGCCCAGATTTTGCCCCAATTTTTGCACTTTATTTGCAAAATCAAACTAAAATTTAAATTGAGTCATTAAAATTATGCATTTTGAGTAAACTTTATCAAAAATAAATAATGTGAAGGATTTTTTTAAAGGTTAAGGCCCGTTGCTCGGACTTCATTAAAAAAAAAACTCGGATGTGGGCTGGATTTATTCACTTTGTTTCTCAAATCAAACAAAAACAACAAATTGTGTGGTAAATATTTTGTGTTTATGCCTCCAAAACGAAATTTTTTGAGCAAAACTTGCAAAATAATCATGGAAGGTTTTTTTGGATGCCTAAAATACGATTTAAAATGTTTCGATGAGTTTTGATGATTTTTTTTTCTCTTCATTTTTGTGGGTTTTGACAAAATTTGCCTGAATATTGCCCAGATTTTTGGTCGTCTATTTCTAAATCAAACGCCTGGATTTCGCTAGGTTTTTTTTATATAAAATTTTCCGGATTTTTCCGCCCCTAATTCGTCTTGCAATTCTGGCAATCTTCTAATAAATAAAAGTCAAGTATTTTTCTTCATGATTTCTATTTAATAACTGTGGTATTGACGGTCATTGGAGGAAATATTTCAGATTTGCACGGCTCGGATGCTTGGGGAAAAATATCTGGAAAACTAGGCTGGAATAATTCCGGTTTTTGTGGTGCCAAATTAGCTCATATTTAAACATTTAAATTCGGATTCTGTATCCAGAATATTATTACTGAACTTTGGTTTGGATCAACATTGGGAAAAATCCTGATTCGAATCTTGGTTTTGCATTTCAAACTTTTATGTTCGAAACTCGTCCTTTCGGAATATGAAAATAAAACATTCAAAATAACAAACCATTTCTAAGTTTTGAAAATGTAACTTTTAACTCTTATGCAGAATTCGATCTAAAGAAAGTTTCATAATGGTGATCCAGAATATCAATATATCTGAAACAGTTTCATCGTTTGCAATTTTCCTTCAGATTCACAAGATGACTTTCGAATAAATAACTGAAGAATGAATTCACATTGAAAGCCAACAATTCAGAACTCAAAAAAGAGATTTCTGGTAGAGAGTTCAAAAATTGTTTTCAAATTCGGAAGCAGTACTCAGATTCGGAATCGAAATTCAAAATTCAGATTCAGCTCGAAGTTTAAGTTTATAATCAAGATTAAAATTAAAATGTGAGAATATCATTCAGGATTCAAATTACAGGCGATCGCAGTTTCAAAATTTTGGTTCTGGATTCAAAATTAAAATTTCATATTCAATCAGAGTCAGTTTGGAACACAAAGCTGAAGAAATTATAAATATAATATAGAACTTTGGTTTTTTGAAAACTTTATTTTATTTCTTCAAATTTAACTGAAAACATATTTTACTGGTTTTTTTTTGTTTAAAATGATATATATTGCAGATTCTTTTAATACCAAGTTTCAAACTAAAATATTTAATGTTTATCGAGTTTACAAGAGAAGAAAATAGATCTGATTCGAACTGCAAACTTAGTCTCTTAGTTTTGTTCCTTAACATTTGAAATTTTTTCAACAATGCCTCAACTGGCCTAGAGAATGATTTGATACTTAATTCTTCCGAAGGCGAGCCAAATTTTTGACAGGTTTGTTGGGATCATGAAATTTCCGATTACTTAAGTAGATTAATGATGTAAAAATTTAGTTGGTAAAAATCTCCATAAGGAGGGGGTAAACCCTAACCCCTTCCCCCCCAAAGTTCGCACAGCCTAGATCAACACATCATTATATCTCTTAGCCTATGATATATGACATAACACTAGAAGTCGAAATATATTGCAATGCCTTCAACAAACCTAGGTCAAACGAGATTTTCCAAACTTAAATCAAATTTACCGTACAGTAATATTCAAAGTGCTGAGTGCTAGGTACACAATGTTAAACGCACCAAATTCCACCAAAAATAATTTATTCAGCGTAAAAACATGATATTTTCCTTTTTTTGTTCACTTTCAATCTTGAAAAAACTGTTTATGTTACAAATAATAATTAGTTCTATATTCAGTACAGTTTTATTAACATTTCAGTTCAATTACACTTAATTTAAAGTTAGCATGTCTTATTTATTCATTTGTCAATGTTCCCATTAATTGCATTTTGAATTCGCTGAAAAAATGATTGTGTACTGCCCTTTTTTTGTTAATTTTATTTTTTGCCGTGGCCTCATGGGCAACCAAAAACTTGTTTATTGAGCTTTCTTGAATTTTATTTTTACTGCCAGTTGATTCTATTGTCCCAAGGGCCCGGACACCAGACAGCTCAACGATGCTGATTACTGGAGGGTTCTTTAACAAATAAAAAATACGTAGTTCGAAATAAAAATATTTGAATTACTTTTTATTGACAGATACATAAATATAATTAATCACTTGATTAATAAGCGTCCAGAAGAAATAAGATTTCCTGGAGTATCTCGATTATGTTATTCAATAAGTTTTTATCCAAACAAACCAGAGCAGTTTTCATCCTGACCTTTCTTATGCCATAAAAAACATGGTTCGCAAAATTAATTTCTTACCATCCATCCAGCAATGTTTCGCGTAAACACTCTTTTTTCCATAACGCGAAATATTACGAACAGCAAAAAAAAAATTAAAATGGTTTGCTCATCGTCATTATTGGCTATTGGGTTCATCCTTCCGGAAATTGGCTTTGATGCGCCGAGAAAAAAGCTTATCCCACTATAATGAGTGCCAACCGGTGTAATTTTTGTCGCTTTATTCTTCTGATTGAAAATTAAATTCGCACACTCGCCGTTGATTGGTTGTTTACGGAAGTATTATTCCGCAATCATTCATACTCGAAAAATAAGGCTGAATGATCAGGTTTTTCCACTGTTTTCTTAGGTGTGTTATTATAATAATTAGGTAATAGCTTTATTTTAGTTAATGGGAATATAACAAAAACTTAAATTGAATCGAAATACTTATAAGATTCACTATTACAGAATTCAGGAACATCATTAAAAATGCTTCACTGCAGTCTCATATATCCAGACATTTCATAAAGCCCAAAAATGAATGAATATCGAAAGCAGTCGACGACAAGTACCGATAGAGCAGCAGAGTCAAGGAAGAAACCCGTAATAATAATGGATGACAGCTTCTGTTGTGGTTATTTTTTCTGTTTGCATATCTCCCTCTAAAAAACCAAAAGGGGAGAAAAAACACAAACTTCACACATGAAAATTCAAATTTCCACCAGCCAACAACACCAAATGAAGACGATGGTGACAACGAACGATGATGACGATTGTCTGTTGTTTTGTGGCTCTGTGCCTCGAAGAAGTAAAAAAGCAAAGCTGGCAAGTCCTGCTACTAGTAGCAGCAGTTTTATTGGAATGTTTCATAAATACAAAAGGACATTTCCGGTCCCTCTTCCCGTATCGAGGAACTTCCGGTGGGTTGTGGTATGTGGTAGAAGAAGTCGAGCTCTTGACATGTGAAACTTTGTACCGAAAAGGAACCCCAAAAATCTGAATGTAAAAGAGTAGACTGAACAGATGCTGCAGCAGCCGGCCTGACTCAAACCATCTCCGAAAGGATGTCGAAGCCCACCAATTTTACTGTTGTGTCATGGCTGTCAGCACATAAAGTTACGACAAAACGAAAGGAGGCGAATATGTGCCTTCTTTCACCCGGTTTATCATCACTTCTACTGACTGCTCAGCTCTCTCGAAGCATCTTTTAACACTTTCGGGGTCTCCGGTTTTGCTTTTGTTGCCCAACGACAGTATGGTGGGGCTGTTCCGGTCAACGGAAAAGCTTCGTTTCGTTGATATGATGATGATGCTGATATGGTGGTGTAGAACCACTTCTACTTTTACAATGGACTTATCGAGACTAACTTTTGAATTTGGTGTAAAACACACTTTTCACATTTCAATCAATTTTAAACTCAACCTTCATCAAATCGAATGAGATTTAATAAAAACACATTAAACAAAGGTCTGAAGTATCTTTAGTCAAAACAAAATTTAAACACCCAAACCGAAAAAATCAACCCTCATATGCGCCGAGCGAGAATGGAAGCCTTTCGAAGGGAGAATATGGGTCTTTCCGGCCAATAAACAATCTTGGGACGATTATGCTGTACGGTGACAAAGTGACAACTTTTAGCACCCTTTTGGAGCAAAATTTTATGAGAAATGGAAATGCGACTTCCGGGGGCTGGTCAAGTTGTTAGAACTGGCCCTAGAGCGAGGCTATTGTTTTTCAATCGTATAAAATGTATCGTCATGTTTTCATCGTGATTTTAGAAGAAGGTCGAATGAGGAACGAAAGGTGAGTTAGATGCACCAAGAATAGGAGGGTGATCTATTCCTTTTACAAATTTTCAAAAATCGATCAATTAAAAGATCGTTAATCTCTAACATCTCCTTCAATTTAATCTCATGTAACTAAATCAGAGGATTTAAAAAAAAATCAAAATCAGCGAAGACATTAAAACCTGTTTTCTATATAAATTTATTTCGATATTCTTTGATACAAATTCAATTTTGTGAATCTATTATTTTCAATGTGAGGAAATATTTATTAAATGATGATTTTCTTATTTGTATACAAAGGAGTTAAAAAATCGAATTATGAGCTCATTGAGGAATCTCTCGCTTTAAATGTCAATTTATAAAAGAAAATTATACATCTATTAATGAATACAAGAAACTTTTCAATTAAAGTACATCGGGGCAAATGCAAACGAATTTCACTATAATTCAATTTACATACGTCTCAGAAAAAAAAAATTATCTTAAAAAATTATCAGATGCCTTTCGTTGCATCACTAAATTAGTTTTCAACAAATTCCCGTTGAAAGAAAAAAACTAAAAAAAATAGAAATAAATAAAATTTTTGTGAAAAAAATGCCCCGTTAAAGGAGACAACTGCAAACGCAATCCTTTTCCAAACTAATTCACAGATGCGCCAGTTTATAGGTCTTAAAATAAATTTAAAGCATGTTTTGTGTGTTTTATCAACTTTCAATGTTTTATCTCGTGTTTTACTGCAGTTTAGGTTACTTTTTGAAATTGCATTTTCACTGATTGTTGTTTCTAGCAGAGGACTTTCATTTAAAAAAGCATTAAAGAATTTTTAATATCCCCTTTAAATAGAACACTCCGGGTACCTTTTATTGCCAAAATCTGGAATTGGATGAAAATCTGGAAAAGTCGATGCCACATGGCTTGGGTTGCCAGATTGTCCGGTTATCCGGGCTAGTCCGAATATTTAATACAAAATTTGGAAACAGTCCTGCCCGGCCCAGTTGTCCGGATTTCATTGAAAAAGCCCAGATTTTGCCCGGTTTTATTCATTTTATTTGGCCAATCAAACAAAAAATAAACAACTTGTGATGTAAACTTTTTTTTTTATGATTCCAAAACGATTTTTTTCGAGCAAGTTTTTTTTAAATAATCATTAAAGGTATTTTTGAAACCAAAAATACGATTCTAAATCTGTTGTTAAATTTGGATAAAAAAAATGTTTCTGTTTTCTTGAATTTTGTTGAGTAATTTCTGGGGTTTGACCAAATTTGCACAGATATTGCCCGGAGTTATGGTCGTCAATTTTGAAATCAAATGCCCGGATTTTGCCAGGTTTTTATATAAAATTGCTCGGATTTGTCCGACCCGGATGCGTGCTGAAAAAAATCCGGAAACCTTAAACATGGCTAAAAGTTTCGTTTGCACCGTCCCTAGTAGTGTCGTTTGCATATGCCCCACAGTGTGAATTGAAGAGAGTACCTAAATATTGTTTTCTCCACTTTCAGGGTGCACTGAAAATTTTTCAAAAATATTCGGCGTTTACTTAAAAATAAATCCCCTAACACAGAGAAATAATTGTTGGATAGAAAACAAAGTGTTGAAAGGTAGAGATACAGTAATTCTACGAAAATCAAAGTTTTTGGACTTTTACAATTCCAACTGCAATATCTCACAAAATACACTACATTTTTTTTTAATTTTGCAGAGTGATTGTTGAAATATAAAGTTAACGCGTCTGAAGTTGCTCAAAAGAACTATCGATGGAATCAGCGAGGTACAATATTTCATGCGTGAACCTAAAAGGGCCGTCCATAAATGAAATATTGTTTTCTCCACTTTCAGGGTGCACTGAAAATTTTTCAAAAATATTCGGCGTTTACTTAAAAATAAATCCCCTAACACAGAGAAATAATTGTTGGATAGAAAACAAAGTGTTGAAAGGTAGAGATACAGTAATTCTACGAAAATCAAAGTTTTTGGACTTTTACAATTCCAACTGCAATATCTCACAAAATACGCTACATTTTTTTTTAATTTTGCAGAGTGATTGTTGAAATATAAAGTTAACGCGTCTGAAGTTGCTCAAAAGAACTATCGATGGAATCAGCGAGGTACAATATTTCATGCGTGAACCTAAAAGGGCCGTCCATAAATGATGTCACGCGTTAGGGGGAGAGGGGGTTTCGATTTTTGTGACATGGGGAGGGGGTCAGCTTGAACGTGACATTACATATGAACAGGAATGGTTCACTATTCTAACCTGTGAAGAAGATTTAGATTGCAAATTGATTGAAGAAAAGGAACTAGATTTTAATGGTTTCTCAGACATCGTCGCTGATGCTGCAGCTACTGCATCGACTTTCCCGGTCATTGATATGGAAAGTCATCAACATAATCTTTGGACTTAATGATTGAAATATGTTCTAAGCAATGATTGAAGGCTTGTTAAAAGTTGATAACCTTTTTTCAATTCTTTGAATAAAACTGATGAATTGAAAATAAAGACACATTTTTAATCAAATTTCTAAAGAGTTGAAAATTTTATCCCAGGAAAGGGGGGGGGGGGAACGTGACGTAATACAAAAAGGGGGGGGGGTGACGGAAGTTGTGACAATATGTGACAAGGGGGGGAAAAGGAGTCTTTTTTTCTAAATTTTGCGTGACATCATTAATAGACGGCCCCAAAAATGCGATTCATATTGAATTTTGGAAGAATGTTTCCATTGGAAAATTATATTCTATGTTCAGCAACCAGTAAATCTATTTCAATCAAAAACTTCAAACAATTCGTTAGATTCTGATTTCAAAACACAAATGGATCATTTATTGTTTTTGTAAGACATTTTTTCACACATTGTTAAGTTAAGTGCCTGAAGTATTGTACCCCGAGTGCACACTAAGATGTGTGCCCCGAGTGCACTCCGAATTACAGGAAAACAGCTCAAATGACACTTAAGCTGTCAAAAATCAATACGTATGGTAACCCTATAATAAAGGCCTATAATTTTTATGTAAAGCTTGGGAGGGAACAGCGTCGAGTCTCCGTTTCGAACCTACAGTTGAATTTGACAGATGTTTGCCTGAGCTGTTTTTCTGTCCTGAAATTGTCATGTAATTTCCGCTGTTGAAAATACAGGACGAAATCGTCCCGAGCACAGGAGAAAAGATCAAGTGTGTAACTTTTGATCACATCGATACACACCAAAAAATTTTCAAAATTACACGAGCCAGAAACGCTTAAGGACCTAAATTTCTTTCGTACTAATCAATAAACAATCTAATTTTACATCATTTAAAATCGAAAGCACACGCACACCACGAAGAAGTAATTTCGAGCAAGACATCTGCTTGTTATGATTTAAATTTAGGTTATCTAGCATCTAAATAAGAAATTTGAGAATATAAAATTACGTGTGCGAAAGCGGTGCGTGCTTCCGTTGTATTTATCAGTGTTTTGAATGTGGCAATGAAATGATGGTTGACTGCTTCTTTTATTAGTGGTGAAATACAGATCGACAAAGATGAAAACAAAGAATATTAGGCCTCGTTTTCACAAAACTTTCTATTGATGCGTGCATAAATAAAATGTATAACACAGTATAACTGTTGAAAATCGAGCTTTTGTTAAAGCTCATCTTCAAATTTCCGTCATCGATTCACATAGGGCAAAGGGTTAAATACAATTTTCTTGAAAAAATTATTCATGAAAGTTTTCTATTCTTATGAAAATTTTGCATTGAAGAGATGTACAGAGGTGTTACATAAAAAATCTCATTTTTCTGCCCAAGTGGTATCTGAACGGCCCCTTTAGCGATTTACGTATACAAAAGTGGGTTGATTTTTGTGTCCGTGTATTGTCTAGAAAGCCATCTTTGTTATTTGTTTTTTTCTTAACCTTTTTGTGAAGTTATTTTAGCTTTGAGTAAACCCCCTTATTTTAGAGACTTGTTTCGCTACCCTGAGAGTTTTCGAACAACAACGATTTAGAAATAAAAATGATGGAATCGTTGGCATTTCTTTTCCTTGGCGGTGTTGGAGCAGTTGCTCTTAAAAGTGGTGAATTGTTGAGAAGTTCAAAGCCGAGTTACAGAATTGTCAAAAGGTATTAAAGGTGGTATACCTAATAAAATAAAATCTGATTCACATTATATTTTTTTGTCAGGAAATACGCTCCTAGAAGATTCTGGATGCGAGACACTTGGAAACTTCGGAACATCACCGATACCTACGGTTCTTTTATGAGAACTTTAGATCGAGACCCACAGCTATTTTTTAAACACTTCAGATGCACTCCCGATCAGTTCAAGGAACTCCTTAACTTAACACGTACCAAACTGCGGAAACGAAATTATCGTGCATTGTGCCCAAGCTTTCGGCTTGCAATTACCTTACGATACTTGGCGTCAGGAAGTTCTCAGGCCTCGATATCTTTCACCTTTTTGATAGGTTTTGCCACAGCCAGCAATATCATAAGACAAACATTGAAAGTTATTTGGGATATTTTGCTGCCGAGAACACTTCCAGAACCAACTTGCGAAATGTGGCTAGACATTGCGTCCCAGATTTATAGAAAATATGACATTCCACTTTGCGTAGGTTTTTTAGACGGAAAGCATGTGAAATGTAAAACCCTACTGTGTTGACCACATAATGCCAAGCTGACGATGAGCTGCTTACTGACCGCGTAACCACAATTATGGTCCGTTGTAATAGTGATGCATAACAACGACTAGCGATTGGAGGAAAGGCGCAGGGCATTAGTAGTGTTCAGTAGAACCCACACATTCACCCTCCTCTCCGAAAAAAAAACTGAAAAAAAAAACAGTAGCTCATTTGGGTTGTTGTTATGATATAAAACACAGCATGGTGGCAATGCAAGGAGGATTTTACCAATGTCGAAGGTGTCCATCCAAGCTTCGACTACTGCACTGGTCGTTTTTCCTTTACCCGCCGGAGCAAAAGGAAAAATAAACCATAATTGCTTACCGTGGTGATCTTGCTGACCTTATCAATGTAAGTTATCAAACGGATCATCAATGCACTTAAAGAACGAATTAAACAGCCCAGTCCTTAGTCGTAACAACTGCCAACTAACGACCTACAGTCAAGGAATTACATATATTTTCATTCTAGATTTTGGCACTCCCGCAGAGCACTTTCTAGCTGAGCTCGACGGTGGCAGCATTGACAATAGCTCTATTGAAAAATGCAAAGTTTTAGTGCTTATTAAGCAGCCATTTTAGCTCGCTATACGCAAAACCACTGATCACTTAACGAACAAACACTCACTGCACGACCACTCAGGCTCGATCAATGCGCAAATACTTGGGCTCGCTAACGCGCAACCATTCAAGCGTGCTAAATGCGCTGCCACTGGGATTTGCTCAACGCGCAGCTACTCAAGCTCGCTACATACGCGCGCAGCCACTGATTACTTAACGCACAGACACTCACGGCACGACACTTCATGACCACTCAAGCTCGCTCAATGCGCCACCACTCGGGCTCGCTAACGCGCAACCATTCAAGCATGTTAAATGTGCAGCCTCTCAGGCTCGCTAAATGCGCAACCACTCGGATTTGCTCAATGCGCTGCAACCACTCAAGCTCGATATATGCGCAGCCAGCAGCAATTCAAGCTCGCTTCATGCGCAAACACTCTGGGTTCACTTAACTACGCAAGCTCGCTAAACGGAACTCAGCCCTCTTTTTGCGCAGCTTTTCAAACTCGCTCAATGCGCAGCGCCGAGTACTCGCCAAACGCGAAGCAACCTATCTCGCTTTATGCGCAGCTATTCAAGCTCGTTCAATACGCAGCACCTCAGGCTCGCTAAACGCGCAGCAACTCAGCTCGCTCCATGCGCAACCACTCTGGGTTCACTAAACTACGCAAGCTCGCTAAACGCGCAGGAACTCAGCCCGCTTTATGCGCAGCCTTTGAAACTCGCTCAGTGCGCAGCCCCGAGGACTCGCCACATGTAAAGCAACCAAGCTCGCTTTATGCACAGCTATTCAAGCTCGCTCAACTCAGCTCGCTTCATGCGCAGCTACTCAAGCTCGCTCAAAGTTCATTATCCTAGGCTCCCCAAACGCGCAGCAAATCAGCTCGCTTCATGCGCAGCGTCTTAGACTCGCTAAACGCGCAGCAACTTAGATCGCTCGATGCGCAGCACCTCAAGCTCGCTCAATGCGCAGCCCCTAAGGCTCGTCTAAAAGCGCAGTCAGAATCAACTCACATTTGAAATTTTCTTATAAAAAATCTTAATTTGCTATAGAAAACTTCAAAAAAAAAAATACTTATCGAACTCCAAAGTTGGCCCAAAAACTGGCTCCTGGAAGGATCGCCAAATGTGTTGACCACATAATGCCAAGCTGACGATGAGCTGCTTACTGACCGCGTAACCACAATTATGGTCCGTTGTAATAGTGATGCATAACAACGACTAGCGATTGGAGGAAAGGCGCAGGGCATTAGTAGTGTTCAGTAGAACCCACACACCTACCAAAGCACGGGAGTGTTTTATACAATTATAAAAAAGATTTTTCTTTGGTATTAATGGCTGTTTGCGATGCTAACTGCATGTTCACATTGGTCGACATTGGTCAGTACGGGAGTGTGAGTGACGGTGGAACATTAAGAAACGCCGCCTTCGGATAAAAATTGTTTGGTGGGACGCTCAATTTACCAGATGCTAAATATTTACCTGGAACGAATACACCTTTCGATTTTTTTTTCATTGGAGATGAAGCATTTCCATTACATCGTCACATCCAACGACCGTTTGGAGGTAAAAATTTAACCAGTGAAAAACGTGTTTTCAATACTCGCATTTCACGTGGCCGTAATACAGTGGAAAGAGCATTCGGTATCATGTCAGCTACATGGAGAATTTTATTAAATACGATCGATGCAAAAGAAAAAACTATTGAAAATATTATACAATGTTGCGTTGTGCTGCATAATTTTTTGATGCTAGATAAGATAAGTCGTCAAAAGATTACCGCCATTTTCTACCAACAGCGCAATCAAGAACTCCGAAGTGCTTTCGAACCACTAGGACAGTGCAATCTGAAAGTAACTACTGGACCATTTAAAGAACAGAGGAATAAACTGATGATATATTTTAATGACACAGGTAATAATTAATAGTATGTGAATAGTAACAGTGAATAGTATTCATAATTTCAAGAATTCATAAGAGAAAGCAATTTTTATTGAGAAATAATATAAAACAGAGAAATATAAATTAAAAACAAAAAATGACATGAATTAATTAATGAAGAAAAACTTAAATTATGAGGATTCATTTGAATCGTTATTTGCACACATTTCAGTCAATTTTGATGTACATTCTTGAATGAAACGCATACATTCAACACGAGACACCGTCAGAAGCATGTTCTCCTGCATTTCGCAGAAACTACGGATTATTCTGTGTGTTCTTGTGAGTTTCTCGTTCGTTGAGAATCGATCCGAAATACTTTTCGCTGCTGTTGTCATAGTTTTAAAAAATTCAGTCGAGTCGTTCTTTTCTTTTTCTATTCTTTTTTTCTCATTCTTCGATGATCCGATTCTTTTTTTGGATTTCTCCCGTTTCCGGATTGAAACCCCCGGAAGAGGAGCTTCTTCTTCCATGACTAGACTTTCATCTAATGATATCCTGGGAGATATCATAACTATGTCACTATTCTGCGTCTCAGAGGGTAATGTGTCAGGAAGCGGATAGGCGTTTGACTCTGGGGAATAACATCTTGGAGTCTCGATCTCTTCTGTGGAGGTTCCCATCTGGTTCGGCTCATAACCAGCAAACATGCTTAACGTCGATCGAACCGAGCTGTAATCTTCAACTCCATAGAATGGTCCAGACGATTCCGCTGTTGCAGGCTGAATTTCTTCTTCCACACCAACGTTCGTTTTGGTAGTACTAAAAAAAAAAATTATTTTTTATCGGAAAAAGCATTGCCAAACTTACCTCTTTTTATATATATGATCCGTTAAAAAAAACATTTGGTTGAAATACGGAAATTTTTTTCTTCCACGGTTCCTCTTAGACGATGATCCGCTGGGACAATCTTTATCTTTCGAATAGGCGTTCAAAAAATTCCGCCTTAAGTTTGCCCATTTCCTTTGGCACCAAGCTGGGTCTAGTTGAAGCGAATTAATTCATAAAATTCAAAACATTGAAAAAATAAATGATTTTTGTAACCCACCTGCACCTACTGCAACAGCCACTTGTTGCCAGGCCGCTTCCTTCCTGTCAGTTTTCATGTAATCCGAATTCTTTTTATTGTAAAGAACATCTCGCAGGGAAACTTCACTTATAAGTGCTTCAATAATCTCTTCTCTATCAGAGTCAGTCATTTTAACAGGAACAATCTGAATTTTAACTTGAAAAAAAAAACGGAGAAACTTTACCTGTTTCAGTTGCCAGTGTAATTTGTTTACACACTCTCTTTTTTAAACTCAAAATAAAGTTGATTTGGTTCAAAACAGCATTTTAGTGGCAGCCCTCAAATTTGAGTTTAACTGGGAAATCACAAAACTAAGTTCTGATAGGCACAACTAAGTTTGGCAGTCGCTGGAAGTAACATCCGGAAGTTTCTTTGTAGTTTTGACCGGGAGTATCATAACTTTACACCGCTCTGTAATTTGTTTTGACTATGCCTATTTGGACTAATTTTTTCGATTGCCCAGTCGAACTCAAAGTTGATGGTTGTCACTGAAATGCTGCCAAAACAACTTAATTTTAAGTTGAAAAAAAGGAGCGTGCACTTAAGATGAAAAGAGAAGCTTTTTGTTTGACAGATTTGACAGCTGATTTGAAAGCTCCAGCAAAGCTTTCAACTGTTATACATTCATCAAAATTTTGCGTCCAGGGGCTTTTTCTATTGATGAGTGAAAACGCGGCCTTATGCGCACGATTTGGTACCGGTAAGATCGAAGGTTTATAGTTTTGCTCGATTTAGTAGCCAAAAACATGATTTCGATTTTTCCCCAGCGCGTTGAATTTTATTCTTGCATATAGCATAGCATAGCATAGCATAGCAGAGGGTGACTACACACATCTTGCATTGGCTGATACACGAGGTACAACTAATAATCAAGCCCAACACAAGATGCCAAAATAAGTTCCTGGATTCAATACTCATTTCAAGTGTTGTTATTGAGAATCAGTGTGGTACCCACAATGCACACCGTGGCAAGTCAATGTAATCATAAAGGGATAGTCTGAACAGCTAAATGAACTTTTCAGGTGCAGAGAACTCATACGACCCTACATGTAAAGATGCTGTATCAGACAGGAAAGGGAAGGATTATTCGTTTTGATGGTAAATCCTACTTGGCAGATAGGATTGATGAATAAAGAAATACAATGTTCACAAATAAACAAATAAAATGGAAAGAGCTCACCAATGTTTTGTGATAATGCTGACAACCATGGGGGATGATTAAGGAACCTATTGCCACTTCAGATCTTGAAACAACTCCTTTTAAATTTCTGGACAGCGGTCCGAGCTGCTTTCAGGATTCTCCGGGAAGTAGATTGGGGTTTTTCTCGATGTCAATCCTTGTGTTATTCGGGGTCCGGCCTTGAAGCAATTTCTTAATTTCATCTGGTGCTCTCCCTGCATGAAGAACTTTGACCCGGGTTGATCCGAAAGGCGTAGCAGACCACTATTAGCTCTTCCGCAACTTTCACTATAAATGCTACATATTGTATACTTTTTCCGGTTAACTCCACTTTGTTGGGATAGAAAACTCAGAAATTCTTCACCGTAATCATCAATTCACTATTTAAAATTAATTTTTCGGATTAATTTTACTTCAAAGCAATGAAAATTGAAACGAGCGAAAAAAAACACGACCGCACTCCACCAAGGCTTGCTTTGACCAGCTGCTGTTCTACTATAAAGATGTTTGTATGAGAAAAAAATGTTAAATTTGTCGAAACTTTGCATGTTTAGTTGAGTTGAGTTTTCAATTGAGGCAAAACGGTAATATTCAAAGAACAATAAATTACAAGTACCATTTTGAACTCCACGATCGCTGGTGTGGCTCAGTAAAACGAATTCCACATCGCCAATGGTTACTAATCCGTGATGGCGTTGAATTTTATTCTTGCATATCAATACCAATTTGGCTGCACTTTTCAGAATGACAAATCCAGTAAATGTGAAAAAGTTTGTTTATTAAAAAACTTATGAAGGTGTTTATACTTCAGGAACTAAATTTCTGAGCACACTGTCATTCTGATATTTAGGTATTTTAAAACAAAAAGAAATTATTTTAGCCTTTTCAGTGAACTTGAAATTTAAAAAAAAAATTATTTCGCTTAGAACAGGGGTTTTCAGATCGTGCTCCGCGGAGCACTTGGTGCTCCGCGAAGCTTTTGAAAGTGCTCCGCGACGTTCGCAACGAAAATCTTAAACCGATCTTGAAAAACTCTGATTTTTTTATCGTTCATTTTCTTCGAAGCATAAGAGAAAAATAATATTCATATGGCACATGGCAACGTGAACAAGCACAGTTGATGCTTTTCAATTCCAGTTTAAATTTAGTTTTGAGGATTTTAATCACCATGGATCGCTGGTTAAAAACCGGAACATTTGCAAAACCAAGATCATCCAGAAGCACAGCCAATAGGTATGAATAAATGTGCCTAAATAGCACCTATTTTCTAATTTTGTTTTCGTTAAATGTTCAGAGAGCAGGATGACAACAGAACCTTCATCGATGGACGTTGTGCTGGACTTGGAGAATATCGACGAACCTCAGCCGGAAGATGTGTCCAACGTCAAGAAAACAACAAAACGGAAACGGAGCCGAACGATTTTTTTCAAACGTAAACGTGAAGAGTTGTTTTGTCATTGACTCAGAATAACACGACTAATCGCTGCAACACACTCAATGAAAAGGCTGTTCTTGCGTCGTACTTAGTGAGCTACCGAGTTGCAAAAGCTGGAAAAGCGCATACTATTGCTGACAACTTATTCAAACCTTGTATTCAAGAATCGCCGTGTCACGATTGGTGATAAACAGTGGAATTAGAAAATTCGATTCCCATGTCTGACAATACGGTTTCTCGGCAAATATGTGACATGGCTGAATATGTTGAAAGCATTTTAGTATCTCGATTGAGAACTTCAAAGTTCGCAATTTAGCTTGACAAATCCACAGATGTAGCAGGAATAGATGATTATGATTAAGTTATGGACAACAATGTTTCATGGGGAAATTGTATTGGTGTATGCACGGACGGTGCGAAAGTTATGGTTCGAAATACTGCTGGAGTCGTTGCGAAGATCAAAGAAAAGACCAAAGATTGCGGTGTAGTCATATGCAATATTGCATCCTTCTTCGACAAACACTCGCTATGAAAAAACTATCATCATCTTTGAAAGAAGTCTTCCACGAAAGCGTAAAAATAATTAACTTTGTTTAGGCTCGACCGAAAAATTCAAGGTTTTTCAAGGCGTTGTGCGAAGAGATGAACAGCCAACATTAAAAGACCTACTACCGATACATACCGAAAACCGCTGGTTATCTCGTAGAAAAACGTTGTCTCGTCCGTTTGAATTAAGATCGGATGTTAGAACGTTTTTGAGAGACAAAAATTTTGCACTGGGGTTCAAATTCAATGATAATCAGTGGCTCGTCAGGTTGGCTACTTTTGCTAACATTTTTCATAAAATGAATGACCTGTGTCTTACAATGCAAGGTAAAGGAATAATGAACTTCGATTCAAACGTCAAAATCATGGCCTTCAAGAGAGAAAAAATCAAATTTGAACAGAATCGCTCAGAAAGCGCAACCTGGACAGCTTGGCAAATTTAAGAAGCATTCAATCAGAAATAACCTCGAAGTTATCATCCAAAAATTTCCAAGAATTCAAGGAGTATTTACAGAAACGTATTATGACAATCACAATACTTTTCGTTGAAAACATTTTTATTGTATTCCTTGATGTAAAGTCAAACTAACAGGCCCACGTATCTAACAAAAGTCATTTACAATAGCAGTTACAATGTTTTTCTGCAAGATTTGTTGAACAGCTTCCAGCAATATTTCCCCGAGTATCATAAAAAGATCAAAGACTTGAAATGGGTGGAATAGCATTTTTCAGTGTCGAAGAAACCAAAATCATGAACATCGCAGGAATGATTGATAGATGTGACATTGGATTCAAAGCTACAGGAAAGAAGTCGTTGGAGGAGTTTTGGTGTCAAAGTGTCAACTGAAAAATGAATTTCAAATTTTGTCTGATAAAGCAAAATTTATTCTTCTGCCGTGTTCCACAACTTATCTAAGTGAGTCTGGATTTTCCACATATCTCGCAACGAAGACAAAATACCGATCCCGACTAAACGCGGAACCAGACGTTAGGCTACAACTGACACAAATTGAACCAAACATGTTACAGCTTGCAAAATCGAAGAAAGTGTATTTGTTCTATTGAAATCATTAATTTTTGATGTTATAAAAACAAGGCTATTCAAAGAGTAGCCATTCATTACTCGTTTTCATGACTACCATGACAAGATTCATCTTATTTAAAAGATAAATACTATCAAATTTTCAAAACTCTGGTTTTTCATTCTTTTAAAAATGCAGGTGCTCCGCCAAAATTTTTGGTATTGAAAAGTGCTCCGCCAAGCAAATGATCTGAAAACCCCTGGCTTAGGGCATCCGCAGCAATCGCGAGCAAAGTGAAAATGCTAACGAGTTTGATCACTTCCATACCGCACCGGGGGTTAGTATGAAGGTGAGCAAAATAGGGCCGTTGCCGTCGGGACCGACAAAATCACCAAATTTGCTCACTAGAAAGGGGCGAGATCAAACATGCACTGAAAAAATTCTACCGTTTTAAGCAGAATTGAACAAACGAACGGAAAGCGGAAACTTTTTTTATTGCGCAAAAACTAATTCCATGAAATATTTCCGAAAAGCCCTTCAAGTCCGACGATTGCTTTCTGAAAATTTTGATTGTGCATTCCGTGTAGTAAACATTTTACTGACTCCCACAACCTTGAGTAAAGCTTCAAAGATTTTTTTCGGAGTAATAATAATCGAGACCAGTGCGCTGTGCAGGATTTTTGTATCCAACCGTATGGGTGGCATTCCATTACTGTCCCTACCAATTCGGCTTTCGAAACGAGGTCTCTCAATAAGTTTGCAACTAATACGACCCAGTTTTTCGGAGCAGCAACTATTTCAGTCAGCACGTTGGACAGAAAAAGAAGTTGAAGATTTAAGCAGAACTAAACAAACGACGTCGCAGCGTGTGGATGTTTGTTGATATTCATTTTAAGAAAAAATGTTTATGAGATTAAAATTGTGGATGGATTTTTTTTTTGAATAAACAGTTGAATTCGCAATTTCGTTACATTTTTTCGGATTTATCCAGGAATTGAACGAGAAAGTGCAATTGCTGGTTCTGATGGTGAGTTATTTATTTTGTATTTTATATTGTTTAGGACTTTTTTCTACCTATGAATTTTGATAACATTTTTTCCTTTCTCACTCAATTTCAGAACAAACTCGAAGCATCGTATTTTATGACCAAAAATGATCATGTAACTTAGAAGAGCCGTTTGGTGGACGACTCCGAAAATTTACTCGGTCCGTATTAATTTAAGAATAAGATTTTCTTCAAAAGTTTTCTCAGTGCAATGCTAAATTTAAAAATAATTATGCTACCGCCCGGTGCGCGAAAGAGTGTGTATCCCAAAACCGGTCCGCTGAAATGAGCAAAATCGGGCCGCGTATACTCACTTATTGGTGCGTTTGCTCTTAGAATATGTAAGTTAACTCGTTATGCAATGTTATGCTAGAATCTGTTGACAGCAAAACAAACACTGCTATATCAAAACAAACCGCAAAATGGAACAGTGTTTTGTTTATTTCCAATAATCAACAGTTGAACAATCTATGAAATTCAACAGCACAGCGTCTGATTTGTACGACTTATCGTCTGATCATCACGTCCAAAGTCCGCAACCCAATGGCCAAAAATAAGGTAAGTAAAATGCAAAAGTCTTGGCTACTTTTATATATGCAAATAACTTTTGGTTTAAATGCGTTTGCAGATCAATCAATGGGACCAACGGGACCGACTGAATTGCGAAATGAATTTTACTTGGAATTGCAAGAGCAGTGGGTGTTGCAGGAACAAAATCTGGAAAAAGACAGCTACCGGGGGCAGTTTTGTTAATCAGCAACACAAATCTAGCTACAGATACAGATCTGGTTATGTTTTATCAAATGTATCGGAGTCCTAGAACGCAGCTGAATGATCGGATTTACGAGCTGAAATAGTGATGTTAAAACCTAGTGACCAAAATTTTTTTTCGGAATCAGCGGTTAACCATTTGAAATTTAGCCTTAAACCTGAAGGAAAACGTATGTTTCTATCGCGTCTACAGGTAAGATTTGATATGGTTGGTATTTATTATTTTGTTTTTATTTAACATTTAAATTTTTTTTAGGTAAAAATCTTAAAACCACAGAACGCAGAAAGAACGTATCATGCAGTTTTAGGCTAGTTGCAGCTGCGGAAACAAACCGTTCCAATCAGAATTTTCATCGATGAAGGCTTTCTAACAGCTGAATACGAAAATTTATTAGTGTGCTTCCCAATTGGATAAGATAAAGAAAAAAATGTAGCTGAACCAGAATAGTTGTAGTGCCATGCGAAATGCGATTCTTTTTTAACTACTATTACGATAGTTCAAAATGATGCACTGGTTGTACAAACTGAGAGCAACTGAAACTAATATTTTCACAAACTAGCATGTAGTTTTATAGATTTTAGATACTTAATAGATATAGTTACTTAATGAACTCATAACAGTAGATATAGATACAAATAACAATGAATGTGCACAATTGTCAAATACGTCTTTGGTAAGGTAAAGTTTTAATCGTATTAAGTGTGATTGTCGATATATCAATATAAACCAATATTAACTAGTTGACTTAGCAAAATAATTTATTAGAAACTACTAATTTGTAACCATCTCCTTCACTATGAATGTTCTTGAAAAATTCATTCTTTCCGTTATTATAATTTTCATTTTTGATGAATGAAGAAAGTATATAAAAATAATAATGGAATATATTTTGTACCAAAGTAGCATCTTAAATTGCTCTGCCCACGATGTAAAGAAGCTATCGAATATTGAATCGAATGATTTCCTAAGTTTTCATGAACAAGAATATTTCGATAATTTTCAGGAAGTCAAATTATAGTTTAAATAAAAAGAAAACATAAAATTAAAAGAATTTTTTAACTTAAATGACACCTCATGCTTATTCTTGTAATATGCAAATATAAACTGGATTTTTCAATAAGAAAAGAGACATAATGAAACACATTTTACTTGACTTGACAATAAATTCTGATGCAAAATGTTCAACAGCAGAAAACGAATATATTTTTTCAACAATTATTTGAAATCTATACAATTTGTCCATATCAGACATCCTCGACATTTGGAAATTCTTTTTCATTTTATTCACGCATCAAACAAAATACGACATTAATTACCACTTTTCATCGAGGTGGTCCTTGGTAAATCTAAGTAAATTTATTCAATAATTCACTTCAGTCAACAACTTTGAAAATATTCTCAAGAAAACATAACATGACCCACTGGTTATATCAACCAGCAAGTAAAATAAATAGGAAACGTTTCTTAAAAACGTTGTTTCTAGTCTAAATTTACATCGATTGCAATGTGAAATTTCTGTATAAATAACAGATCGACCGATGTGAAATCACATTCTTCAAACATTCTCATGGCTTGTGATTTCACAAGTCACTATGAAATTTAAGATCAAAACATAAATTTGTGGTTAAAGCGATGGTCCAGTTATTTTCATCGCTTTAGATGTAAATATAAGTGACTTGTTTTTTACTGTATATGCCTCTAAAATTGTGTCTCCGAAAGCTCCTATGACTAAAAATATAAACGACGCTGAATCAAAGCAAACGAAATATTTTTTTAATTCTACAACTTCATAAGATAAGTTCAGACACCGGTATTTCGATAGCAAAATAGTAAGATAGTAAGTTGCTATCGAAATGCCGATATCTGAACTTTTCTTATACTGTGGTTAAATTAAAAGCAATTTTTCGATTGCTTTGATTCAGTAGAATGATTCACATATAAGAATGTACTATGCAATATTATATCATCAATGATCTAAATTTATGTCAAAAATGATGCTACGCTTTTGTGCGTCCTACTTGACGTAAATTTACATCATTGATGATGTAATATTATGTCGAATGTGCTATTCAGTTACAGCCGAAAATGTTATGTCTTCAAGCGTTTCTGTATTTTCCAGTGTAATTTTATGTCAAAAGTGATGCTTCTTTTTTGTGCATCCTTTCTGACATAAATTTACACCAAAAAATTAATAGTGTGTAGAACTTTTCAAAAACTGCAGACATGCTAACTTTGTATTTCAACAATCACTCTGCAAAATTTCAATAAAAAAGTATAGCGTAGATTCTGAGATATTTAAGTTGTATCTGTATTTTGTGTTATAATAATGATATAGTTGATCTATCTTTCGCAAAAAAATTGATGAAAAAATATCATTAGCGTAAAAAATATAAAAGTTCAAAGTCAAAATGACAGTACGCGTACTCTCAATTTCTATACAATTATGAACGGTACTGCAGGTGCTTAGATTTTTTGATGAGCCTAAATAAAGTTACAAGTCGCCAAACTTCCAACAGTGCCATATTGACTCTTCAGATCGGATTAGGGTTGAAATATGCCTGATTTACTAGTTTTGCAGTAAAATTTCACTAATTCCTATTAATCAAGATTTTGTTTCATAAGATTCAATCTGCTACAAATTTGCATCGAACACTTTCCAGAACTACAATCATGATCATCTCTGCGTTATAAAAAACCCGATTTAATACACTTAACAGTGGATTGTAGCCTTTCTTACAGTCTAAAAATTATATTTGGATACACATGACACAAAATAATAAATAAATGATAGATTTATAAATACTGAGTAATGATTAAAGTATTTCGAACGTAGTAAATCCTAAATGAATTTAAGTAATTAGGATTCTAAATTTTTTAAAGGATGAAGGTATTTTGAAATAATTATAATTTTCACATAAATAATAACATAATTGTAAACTAATTGAAAAATTTTGAATGATCGAATTCTGGGATATCTTGTATGATCCCGTTTCTATGACATTATGATCTTATATTTATAAAATAGAAGAGGTCTAAAAATGAAGGGTATAATTTTTAAAAAAGATTCCTAACCATGTGTTTCAAATAATTCAACCTCTCAAGAAAAGGAAGCGAATAAATGGAAAAAAAAACTAAAATACGATGCTTCAATGAAGATTACAATTATCTATCGATTTAACAATAGATATTAAACATTTTGACAACTTTGAAATGTCAATATTTTCAATTATGTCTATTTTATCATTTTTGTCAATTTTGTCAATTCTATTAGTTTTGTCAATTTTGTCAATTTTATAAATTTTGTAAATTTTGTAAATTTTGTAAATTTTGTAAATTTTGTAAATTTTGTAAATTTTGTAAATTTTGTAAATTTTGTAAATTTTGTAAACTTAGTAACTTTTGTAAATTTTGTGAATTTTGTAAATTTTGAAAATTTTGTAAATTTTGTAAATTTTGTCCATTTTGTCCACTTGGGTAGTTTTGTCAACATTTAGAACATTTAGAACGGCAAGTGAAATTGAATGATGCAAAAACTTATACTCGACAATATTTAAAATATTTATTTTTGATTTTTGACTTTAACTTGTCAATATACATGCTACTGCTAGATCAGTTGATCCTAGTATCACATTATTTTATTTCCAATAAGATTCTATTTTCCCTAACCAGCATGAGAGCAGCAGTGGTATAAATTATTTTAGCATACCTTTCAGGGGCATTCTTACTACACTCAGAAATAAATAAAATATCAAACAGTTATTTTTTAGGTATTTTCACATATCTCCCTCTTTACGCACACGGATATTTCTCATGGTGTAATTACTGGGATATTTCTCACTGGGAAATATTTCTGCGATTAAAATTTATGCATTGAGAAATGTTATGGAACGACATCTGGTGGTCAGAAAAAAAAGTTTGAGCCGTAACGTAAAGGCAAACGCTTAAAGCAGAAATAAACAGAAAAAGCAAAAGAAAATCGTTTGATTTTCGTTCATGTTCTATGGTCAATGTGCATAACTGACCATAGCATAAAAACATGTGCATTTCGCTGGTAATATTACTTGCTGCAATTGATTCCATCCTTTTTAAATATGATTCAGTTAAATATTTAAAGAGAATGAAATCTGCATGCAGTCAAGTTGAAAGGCATTTAGCAACTGAAGAATCTAGCATGTGCTCATACCCGTTTAGTTGGGACTCAAACGCACAAAGCGTTTGTTTGAACAAAATAATTTATAATATCTCGGTTATTAAATTTTATGCATTGGATCATTACACGCCAAGAATTTATTCGGATGCATAAATTTAAATATCTGAAATAGTTATTTTTTAATATTTCTGGATATTAATGTCAGAGAAATATCGGAGTTATTGAAATATAATAATTTTTATATTTCTTTCATTTCTGAGTGTAGTATACAAGAAAGAATGCCCCTGATAGGTATGCTAAAAACTTTGATTTCTATGTTGATTCATTTTTGGAAAGGACGAAAGCTGTTTCGAGAAAATCGCGTTGAAAGTAATTAGGTTTAAAATGTAAGTCTTCAAACGGTACTTTTTCACCCAGCTGACAATTTGATTGTTAACATTTGGCCGCACGCCCTTTTGAAAAAAATTAAACCACTGCTGCTCTCATTCTGGGTAGGGAATAAAGAATCTTATTGGAAGAAAATAATGGGATTCTGGGTATGCCAACGAATGATTCGCAACGTAAGGTCGATTTTTGAAAAGGGCACTTTTTTTGCCATATTTGCAAAATTTGTCAGGTTATCAAGTTTGTGAATGTTGTCATTTTTTTTTCAATTTTGTCAACTATGCAAGTTTGGTCCAATTTGTAATTTTTGATGATTTTAACAACCATGTCATTTTTGTAATTATAGACTATTTTGAAATGTTTGTAAATTATGTCAGTTTGGTAAATTTGATTAATTTTTTTCTATATTGATTCTGTCAATTTTGCATATTTTGAAAACTTTTTCAGTTTTATGATTTATATTCATTTTATCTATCCAGTTTTGTCAATTTTGTAAATGTTATAATTTATGTCAATCCATCCAAAATTGGTAAATTTTGGTCAATTTTTCCCATATTTGCGAAATATGTCAGGATTGTTAAAACTTGATTAAAGTTTGTGAATGTTGTCTATTTTGTAATTTTTATCAATTTTATCAATTATGTAAATTTGATACACTTTGTAATTTAAGAAAATTTAAACAATTGTCATTTTTGTAGTAATTGACTATTTTGACATTTTTGTCCATTATGTCGGTTTTGTAAATTTGTTTTGAAAATCGTCTAGCGCTGGATTGCATCTGAATTTGTGGATTTTAATCTGAATTCTGAAACTCACTATTGGACCCGATTTTTTTTTAGTTAAGTTTAAAATCAGAAATATTTAAAGTCCAGGGAATTCAACATTTTGAAATTAACACGTCTGTACAAAAAATCACTTTAAACTTTAAAACAGTTGATAAAATTAAATTGGGTGAAACTTTTTGTTGATGCATTTTCTTTTGAACGCGAAATTACGCCTATTTAAAATGGGATTTTTTTATCCGGGTAGGGCCAATAGATAGTGTCGATTTTTGAAATAGGATTTGATTAGATGTTCCGAAGTTTCAAAAGCGTTTTTTTTTTCGAGCTAACTGATAGTTTCGCCCTTATGAAATGTTACGCTATGTTTGTTTACATTTGGTGCGTTCGCCCTTTTTCAAACATACTACAAAATTATCTAACAGATTCACGCTTGCTTCGACGTATCGAAGCCAGCCATCGCTGCAGAAAAATGCGGTGTTGAACCCTACACCCATCGGTTTGATATGGCAATTCGGGGTTGTACCCCTTTATGAAACTCCATATTATCACAATATGGTTTTGAAGCTTTGGCTGCAAAATTTTTGCGACCGGTTCGGTTAATACTGAGCTGGTAAAAAAGTAAAAAATTTTTAAGATATAAGAATTCTTACTCCCATTCTACCGCTCGTTTTGTCGTCATGAAGACATTATGAGTGGGAGTGGAGTGCGCCCATCGTGTAGCGAATAGCGTGTAGTGAACGCGCCCATCGTGTATATGACGTCATATACACGATAGTTTTCATTTTAGTGATTGCTGGTTGTGGCTAGCAAGCCAAATTGACACGTTTTTAGGAGTGATGATTTGATGATAATTACTATGAAAAAATTTTTTTCAAACTATTTTGTTTTTTTTTTCTTTCTTTTATACATTGAAGAGGGAAAAAAATCAAATTTTTTAAGACGAAAATCATTTTTATTGTACTTCCTAGTTTCGCAAAAACGTGTGGACAATGTTTACAAAAAATCACACCAGCACACACAAATACACTGACATCGTCTGAACTCGTCGAGCTGATTCGATAGGTACCTATAAAGGTATATCTAAGACCCAAAATTAAGGATCTCCCAAATCGACCGATAACTATACCTTTCTGAAAGAAAGGCAAAACATTAACATTTGGAAAATGTGTGACACATGTCCCCGCTCCTTTTATCCTTTATGACCACACACCCCCAACCAATATTCTTCGAAGACAAACATATCCGAACCATTTGACTACCAACCACATCCGGCGGCACAGAAAAAAGTTCCTTCCATTCGTTCATTCATTCATTCGTTCGGTTTTGTTCCATGTTCCATGTATAACTTTTCCCGCAGAGTCCTTTATCAAGCCAACACTTGTTTGCCACCGCAACCACACCGCCATCATCATCATCATCCCATTTTGGATTCACTTCCTCTGGCCTGTCCCGTTCCAGAAAGGCAACTTTATATTGTTCTTCTATCACTTTTCCACTCTTCTCATCATCTCCGAATACCGACCTCCAACTTCTCTTCGCTTCCAAGCTACCGCCACCAAAAATGATAGTGTTTTAGTTGGTTTGCGAAGAAAATTGGAAAATTTATAGCTTTCACATATGTTGCTCGGCCGAACCTATCCGGAGATATGTGTAGCTAGAAAAACACATTCACACACTCGCACACGTCCATTCGGAACCGGTTCTGTCTTTCGATGTAACAGATTCTGTGGCTCGGTCGTCGTTTCAGGACTTCCGGCTTGTCCGAAGGAATCCGGTTGTTTCATGTGTCCGTCCATCGAAATATGGGGAAGGAATCGTAAACGTATTACGGCGTGGACGGCATCAAAATGTGCTATCCGACCCAACCAGACAAATATACAGCAACACACAATCACACACACATACACTTGTGATGGTCTCACGGTCGCCATTTATGCACTATTTTATGGCCATATTGTGGTGGTGGAGCGTAAGAATTGAATCTACTAGCTGATCCCCAGCCGAACTCAGGATTTGCAGGACGTGTGAATTAGATTCCAGTCGACACATAGTGGAAAAAAACCGGAACAATGTAACGGTCACCAAAAATAGATTTGTTTTGATGGAAGGTTTTTTTTACGGGGAAGAATTTAGAAAAAGAAAACAGGCCAAGCTAAAAAAAAAGGAAAAAATTGGAGAAACGGAAAAATAAAAGAGCAGAAAGGGTGTTGCGAAGAGAAGATTTTGAATAAATGGAACAAAAGCAAAGATTGACGGAGGAATTTTTTAAATGGGATTCCAAGCTTTTTTGGTCTGTACATATTTTCCAGGATGAGAAAAACGAGATACAAAATTAAGAAATCACTCTAAATGAGATTGAAACAAATAACAATCATAGAACCTGATAAAAGTTTTCACCAAAATGTGGAATCAAAATTTTTTCTAAAATGTATTTATTGCAGTTTTTATGGAAATGATTCCAAATTGTTTTAAATATCGAGATAAATATTTTTTTGAAAATCAACTCCTTAAAAGTTGTATTACAGAAAATGGTTGATATTTGTGTTCAAAGTTTTAAAATAATGAAACAAAGCTGAGAAGGTTGAAAAAAAGATAGATTAAATTCAAGGTAGATAAAAAAGGTGGCTAATATTTAAAGAAAGAGAGAGAGAAATCACAGTTCAAAGAAAAAAAAGTAAACAGTTTGCAAATTTGAAGCAAATACAAAAACATATATGAGATAATTTTATGAAGAAATAGCTAAAAAAACTTAATTACTAAAATGGTAAATAAGTTCAAAATAAAGTCTGTAGGAAAAGAGTCCTAACTGACATCAATCAAACAACATATTTGCATTTGCATCAAGCTTCGGTAGTTTTTGGTGAGATCATTCTATTTTTTGTAACTTCTTTAATTTTTCATTTTCTATCAAATCATAGAGGTATTAAAAAATCCAATAGCTCACGATAGTCTTCAGAATTAGCCAAACAAAATCTAAAACCTTATATTCTCTACCTTATTACTAAAAATTTTGATTTAAAAAAAATCGTGCTGATATAAAATTTTCTTCAAGAAAACATTTCAGTCTCAATTTTTTGTTTGTGTTTCATGTTCTTCTAAATGCTCAACATCATCATTTAAGAATAATATAATAATATAACAATAATATAACATTTTAAAATAAAGGTTTTATACCAATTTTCAACTTTCCCCAAGACTTCAAGTAATTTTGAGTTCTGCGATAAAAAAAGGTTTTGGATTTGTTTACTTTTCCCCATTTTTCCCCCATCAAATTGAAATTTAAAAAATTCTAAAGCTAAAATCTAATCCATTTGCAGGTTTTAACAAATTATGATAATTTTTTATTTTTCAAAAGTTTATTCACTTTTGTCAGAAATATTTGTAATGATATTTTTCCAAATTTAAAAAAAATTAGATTTTATCTTTTTCAGATCATGCATCATCAGCTTTTAAATATTATTCCTTAATTGAATTAAATAGGTAAAATAAACAAATACAGGATCAGATTTTTCTTTAACGTGAATTTTATATTCCATCAGTTATCAATTATTGATTTCACTTAAAAATTAAACATTTTGAAGCTTATAAACTCCATGCACCAAAATTTAACACAAGATTCTATTTTAGGATGCATAAATCTACCAAATCAATCATACAAACATAGGCACCCAAACGCGGTGCCTTTGAATTATCAACTAAATTCTATTAATATATTTTCAAAATGGTTAGACGAGTTTATTGAAAAAAAAAATCATTCTAAATTTATAAAAAACTTGTCTTTTTCAGATTCATGTTTTGTTTTAATTTTCAAATAAATTAACTGAATTTGAAAATCAAACTATTTTAATTTTATGAAACATTTTGTTTTAATTTGTTTTTGTTTTTTAATTTTGGAATTTTGTGTTTTGAAAATACAATCTTCTGGAAGCCTTTGAAACTAAATGTTTAGTTAGAAAAACATAGTTTCAGCTTCTGTCCTTTCCAGGACCCAATATTAGAATAGAAAATGACAAAAAGTTCAGAGCTTGAAGTTTTAAACTTTAAAACCTTCGATAAACGTTTTTTTCCATTTATTTAATGATGTTTTTGATCGATCATGCTTTTAATTTATCTTTAGAAAGCTAGAGAAATGATTCAAAGCAGCAACTTGAAAATGAAATTTTGATGCGGAATGTTAACTAAATTTGTATTATCTTTTTGCTTTCAATATATACAACAACACTTGTTATTCATTTATTTTATCTTCAATCCCAATCTGTAATTTGCCAGTATAATTGAACATGTTGTGTTAGAAATATATAAAGTAATTTTTTTGAACTTCAACTTTTTTAGCCTTTTATTATAATCAATGGAAGAATTTTAATATAGAAAAGGGTTTTATTTTTTACTTTGATCACTAGCAGTCCAGAAGTAAAATTAAATATTTTCTTCTTTTTATCAAATAAAATTAAATTATAAACTATTGAATAAATTCTGCTAAGTTTAAAGTAGTTTGTTTTAATTCAAGATACTTAAGTTCATTTTTTTAAGAAAATCAAGAAAAGAAATGAAAAATAAGACGAATAATGAATAACAATCAATATAATTTGTTTAAAAAATTTTAATCATGGTTTATTTTTGACCTGAGCGGACATTTATATTATAATTCAGTTTTTTTTAAGTCGGGTGTTAAATTTTATGTGTTTTTTTTCTGTGTTCTTATGTCGGAAGCTTTATTCAAAATTTTGATTTGCTCATTCTTTTCCTGATGTTTCTGAAAAATTGAAGAAAACTAGACTGCTTAAAATTTATTTTCTAGCAAATTTGTAGTTCGGAATAAGGAACTTAATTTTGAATAATTCATCAAAGACTTGAAACGTTGATTTGAAACGTACTTTCTGATTTGTTAAAAATTTTGAATTATTTTATGAGTTTATTTTTTTTTATTTTTTGAGTTTGCTTGATAATAATAAGTAAAAAAATGGTTTAGAAATCAATTTCCCTATTTTTTGTGTATTTTTGGTAGTGTTTTTTGCTAATTTGAATTTCGAAAACCCCCCCGTGGACGGGTCCTTCGCACGAGCCTGATTCAATATGTAACATATAAAACGTTGAAAAAAAAATAAAGGACAAAATTTTTTCATTTTCCAGTATGCTCACAAGCAGGTATGGAAAAAATCGGATCGAAGTACATTCAATCTGCGATCCGTGGTGAACTCATTCAGTTCTATCTAACTGCCAATCGAAGCAATCGGGAAAGGAAAAAGTTCACACACCAGAATGAACACTAACGATTGCCATCCCGAATGCATGAACTTTGAATACGTTTGGGTGAACGAAACGAAGCCCGAAACATTCGCCGCGTTCAATTGGATCGTTTTTTATTTTCACCACGACGTTCGTTGGATGAATTGATTCGCGAGTGAATGTCGAAACACATTCGCCAAACGATTGTATTTAAGATTGCATTCGCGAATGTTTCCGTAACCGGTAAAGGATTGCGCCATCAGGTGCTTGTTGTTCTGCTTATTTTGTGCATGTTTTAGCCCCCGCGCTCGCTGATGGTTTGTTTTCTCATGATGTTATTTCAATTTATATTCGAATAAGAATATTCAGCATTTATGAAGTTAGTAAAAAAGTGAACTTTTGCACATTGCGTGGATAAATGAATGGACAAATGAAAGGGTTTAATTTCCACTCTTTTTCACGAAGCGTGGGGGTTTGGTCTTTGTCTACTAGAAATTTTTTTTTGTTGAAATCTAAATTTAAATTTCTAAACCTCAATTCAAAATTTTAATTAATGAATTCTGAATTCTTACTTCTTAGTTCTCAATTCTTAATTTTTAATTCTAGGTTTTTAAATATAAATTCTTTATTCTAAATTCTATATTCTAAATTCTTAATTCTGAATTCCCAATTCTATATTCGTATTTTTAAATCCTAAATTCAAAGTTTTATATTATAAATTCTATATTCTAACTTCTCAATTCTTGATTCCTTGATTCTAAATGCTTAATTCCAATATCTAGATTAATACTTCTTAATTCTCAATCTTACTATTTAATTCTAAATTCTGAGTTCTAATTCTAAATTCTAACTTTCAAATTCTAAATTCTTAATTCTAAATTCTAAATTCAAAATTCTAAATTCTTAATTCTAAATTCTAAATTCTAAATTCTAAATTCAAAATTCAAAATTCAAAATTCTTAATTCTAAATTCTAAATTCTAAATTCTAAATTCTAAATTCTTAATTCTAAATTCTAAATTCTAAATTCTAAATTCTAAATTCTAAATTCTAAATTCTAAATTCTAAATTCTAAATTCTAAATTCTAAATTCTAAGTTCTAAAGTCTAAATTCTAAATTCTTAATTCATAATTTTAAATTCTTAATTCTGAATTCTAAATTCTAAATTCTAATTCTAAATTCTAAATTCTAAATTCAAAATTCGAAATTCGAAATTCTAAACTCTAAATTCTTAATTCTGAATATTACTATTAAATTCTAAATTCTAATTCTAAATTCTATCTTTCAAATTCTAAATTCTACATTCAAAATTCTAAATTCTCAATTCTAAATTCTTAATTCTAATTCTAAATTCTAAATTCTAAATTCTAAATTCTTAATTCTAAATTCTCAATTCTTAATTCTAAATTTTAAATTCTAAATTCTAAATTCTAAATTCTAATTCTAAATTCTAAACTCTAAATTCTTAGTTCTAAATTCTTAATTCTAAATTCTATATTCTAAATAATAAATTCTATATTCTAAATATAAATTAAATATAAATTCAAAATTCTGAATTCTGAATTCTAAATTCTAAATTCTAAATTCTAAATTCTATATTCTAAATTCTAAATTCTAAATTCTAAATTCTAAATTCTAAATTCTAAATTCTAAATTCTAAATTCTAAATTCTAAATTCTAAATTCTTAATTCTTAATTCTAAATTCTAAATTCTAAATTCTAAATTCTCAATTCTAAATTCTCAATTCTAAATTCTAAATTCTAAATTCTAAATTCTAAATTCTAAATTCTAAATTCTAAATTCTAAATTCTAAATTCTAAATTCTAAATTCTAACTTCTAAATTCTAATTTCTAAATTCTAAATTCTAAATTCTAAATTCTAAATTCTAAATTCTAAATTCTAAATTCTAAATTCTAAATTCTAAATTCTAACTTCTAAATTCTAATTTCTAAATTCTAAATTCTAAATTCTAAATTCTAAATTCTAAATTCTAAATTCTAAATTCTAAATTCTAAATTCTAAATTCTAAATTCTAAATTCTAAATTCTAAATTCTAAATTCTAAATTCTAAATTCTAAATTCTAAATTCTAAATTCTAAATTCTAAATTCTAAATTCTAAATTCTAAATTCTAAATTCTAAATTCTAAATTCTAAATTCTAAATTCTAAATTCTAAATTCTAAATTCTAAATTCTAAATTCTAAATTCTAAATTCTAAATTCTAAATTCTAAATTCTAAATTCTAAATTCTAAATTCTAAATTCTAAATTCTAAATTCTAAATTCTAAATTCTAAATTCTAAATTCTAAATTCTAAATTCTAAATTCTAAATTCTAAATTCTAAATTCTAAATTCTAAATTCTAAATTCTAAATTCTAAATTCTAAATTCTAAATTCTAAATTCTAAATTCTAAATTCTAAATTCTAAATTCTAAATTCTAAATTCTAAATTCTAAATTCTTAATTCTAAATTCTAAATTCTAAATTCTAAATTCTAAATTCATAATTTTAAATTCTAAATTCCAAATTCTAAATTCTAAATTCTAAATTCTAAATTCTAAATTCTAAATTCTAAATTCTAAATTCTAAATTCTAAATTCTAAATTCTAAATTCTAAATTCTAAATTCTAAATTCTAAATTCTAAATTCTAAATTCTAAATTCTAAATTCTAAATTCTAAATTCTAAATTCTAAATTCTAAATTCTAAATTCTAAATTCTAAATTCTAAATTCTAAATTCTAAATTCTAAATTCTTAGTTCTTAATTCTAATGCTAAATTCTTAATTCCAAATTATAAATTCTAAATTTAAATTCGACATTCGAAATTCAAAATTCGAAATTTTGAATTCTATATTCTAAATTCTAAATTCTTAATTCTAAATTCAAAATTCTGAATTCTAAAGTTTAAATTCTAAATTATCAATTCTTAATTCTAAATTCTAAATTCGAAATTCTTAATTCTAAATTCTTAATTCTAAATTCTCAATTCGAAATTCTAATTCAGATACTAAATTTTTAGTCTAAATTATCAATTCTTAATTCTAAATTTGAAATTCTTAATTCATAATTCTAAATTCATAATTCTTAATTCTAAATTCTTCACTCTAAATTCTGAATTCTTAATATGAAATTGCCAATTTTTAATATCAAATCCTTAATTCTAAATTTCAAATTCGTAATTCTCAACACTCATTCTATGTTTTTAATTCTAAACTCTAAATTCTTATTTTTAAATTCTTTTTTATTTAAATTCTTCACTATTATTCTATGTTCTTAATTCTTAATTCTTATTTCTGAATTCTATGAATCCTAAATTCCTTACTCTTTTTCTAGGTTTTTAATTTTAAACTCATTTTTCTAAATTCTCAAACCTTAATTTAAATAATTAATTATAGATTTTTCTTTCTGAATTCTTTATGTTTAATTCTGATTTTGAAAAGTTTAAATCTTAAATCCTTATTCTTAATTCAAAATCTATAACTAAAAACTCTTTATTCTTTTTTCATATTTCATCCTTATAGATCTTTACTTCGAAGCTCTCAATTCTAAATTTTTTCTGTATTTAGAATCAAGAATTAAGCTTTTAGAATTTTAATTAAGAATTAAGAAATGAATTATTTACTAAGACAAATTGAAATTTTGAAATTGAAATATTTTAAATTTTGAGGTAATTAATTTTCAAATTTAATGTTAACATAAAAAATCAAGAATTGAAAATTTATGATAAGAAATTTTGAATTACAATGTAGAATTTCAAAAAGGAATAAACTATTTAGAATTCAAAAACTACAATTTCGAATTCACTATTCAAATTTAAAAATTAAGAATATGGTCTTGAGAATGTAGTGCTAAATGTTTGGAATTTTGTTTTGAGAATTTAGAATTTAGATTTTGGAATTCAGAATCTAAAATTATGAATTGAGAATTTAGAATTGAGAATTTAAAATTTAGAATCAAGAACTTAGAACTGAGCATTTCAAATAAAGGATTTGGAATCGTGAATTTAGAATTAAGAATTTAGAATTCAGAATTTTGAATTTAGAATTTAGAATTCAAAATTTTGAATTTTGAATTTCGAATGTCGAATTTCGAATTTAGAATTTAGAATTTAGAATTAGAATTTAGAATTAAGAATTTAGAATTTAGAATTTAGTATTTAGAATTTAGAATTTAGAATTTAGAATTATTAATTTTAAATTTAGATTGAAGAATCTGTTGCTGAGTATGCAATTACATTTATGAAACTATGGGATAAGTACAACTTCATTACGAACATTAGGAATAAAGCATTGTCCTTTTTCCTATTCAGGATGTTTAAACTTGTCAAATTGTTAAATAGCTTTGCGATCTTAACATATTTTAATTATTATTTGGCAATATTGGTTACAAAAAATGTCCCAGTAGACAAAGACTAAATCCCTTCGCTTCATGAGCAAGAGTGGGCATTTACAAACCTCCTCTTTGTCCATTTAGTTATTCAAGCAAAGTGCAAAAGTCCATTTTTTTCTAGCTATATGCTGACTGTTTTCATTCGAACATAAATTATAATAACATCATGAGAAAACAAACCATCAACGAGCGTGGGGGCTAAAACACGCACAAAATTAGCCGAAAAACAAGCACCTGATGGCGCAATCCTTTACCAGTTACGGAAACATTCGCGAATGCAATCTTACAATCGTTTGGCGATTGTGTTTCGACATTCACTTGCGAATCAATTCATCCAACGAACGTCGTGGTGAAAATAAAAAACGATCCAATTGAAGGCGGCGAATGTTTCGGGCTTCGTTTCGTTCACCCAAACGTATTCAAAGTTCATTCATTCGGATTGACAATCCGACAAATCGGCGATCGTCTGTTCACGCTCGCATCGCTGATGCTACCATCGTAAACGGAGCGGAGATTGAGAATCATTAGCGTTCATGCTGGTGAATGAATTTTTCCATCCTTGCTCACAAGTTTTGAGCATGTTGATGTTATAAGTGAAAAAAAGAAGTAAAATAAAATCTGCAGGAAACTAAAATTTGAGAGAAAAATTATGAACAATAAGAAAGATATCTTATCTTATTTAAGAGAGAAAAGAAGAAATCAATTTGAAGCTTTGAGGGAAGAGAGAAGAGATTTGAGAGAAGAGAGAAGAGATTTGAGAGAAGAGAGAAGAGAGAAGAGAGAAGAGAGAAGAGAGAAGAGAGAAGAGAGAAGAGAGAAGAGAGAAGAGAGAAGAGAGAAGAGAGAAGAGAGAAGAGATTTGAGAGAAGAGAGAAGAGAGAAGAGAGAAGAGAGAAGA
>NC_073692.1:142863189-142896339 GCF_029784155.1 Uranotaenia lowii
GTAACTATTTGATGTCTGGTTTCAAAGTTGATTCTGATATCTAAGTCTTGAATTTTGGGTTAGTTAAATTTTATAATTCAATGTAAAAAAAAAAAAAAAAAAAAAAAAAAAAACTTTAGAATGTGGAAAACAAATATAATATCAAAACTTCAAAGGACAATTATGATGTGGACTGAAAAAATCGTAAAAAAAGAAATTTTAATCCATTCTTCAATCTCATATATTCGATTTCAGATAAAGGATATATGGATCAAATGGGAAAACATTTTTTGTGTTAAAACTTTAATTATGAATTTGGGAGTAAGCCATTTTTTTTTCAGGAATAAAAATTAGAACAAGAAAGCTGAATCAAAATCCATGTTAAATTTCTGTCAAAAGATTTTTTCAGGAAGTCTCATAACAGTATTTGTTCATCACAATCTATTGAGACATTTAACCAAATTTTTTATTATTTTGTAAAGTTTTTATTTTGCAAAATGAGTAGTTAGGAAATTAAAATTCGAGTGCAAAACTTACAAATATACCTTTATGACTTCTAACGGATGTTAAAATAAAAAAACTGAGTTTAAAACTATACTAGTTATAAATATTATCAATGTAATTATTTATGATGTGAAATCAGTACAAAAGCAAGTTTTGATTTTTTGTGATGCTACCTCTTTTAGTTTGCAGTTTAAAAAACGAAACAATATTTTCTTTAGCTTTTCTGTTTTACTTTCTAACAGAGCATAACGAAAGTCTTTTTCATACTTGAGAATTGATTTTCTAAAAAATTTCCCCAAGGTACAATATGTTAGATTCTCTCAGATCACAAAGAAAAATCTCCAAAAATCAACGTTACTAAGCGTCCGGTTGCCAATTAAACATAAAAATATGTGGATTTTTATGTGATAAAGAATAATTAAATTGAATTCACATAACGGTGATATGTGTCTTAGCGATCACCATTTTTTGTAGTAATGATAAAATGAAGTGCGGCTCTTTCAAACTTGAAAATTTCTTTAATGTGCAATTTTTGGCTCCCATGTTTCAGAAGGTTGCCGACCACTGCCCTAGAACAACGTGGTCTGACTAGACCTTCGAATATTATTGGAGAATTCAGGAGAAGAATTCAACGAGAATAAGCTACTACAATTTTTTCAAAAGTACCAATAGCCGTGTAGGAATTTCAATATGGGATTTGACAGTCATACGTGCATAATCTGGAAAAACTTCCCAAAAATCCAGCGCATGAAACTTATTAGTAATTAAATCTGATTTTTTTTTATATTTTTGTTACGATTCAATTCCATTGATTGTAACCCCAGAATTGTCTTTCCCCAGAGTTTTTCTTTCCCAGAATGCACAATTTCCCAAAAAAAAATCCCATAATGAAAATTATTTCCTGAAGTTTTTTTTTTATTTCCCATCAGTTTAATCCAATTTGCTGTTCACTAACAATTGTTTGAAGGTTTACAACTAAATTTATTTAAGAAAAAAAATTCCGGAGAAGTGTTCTTTCTGGTGATTGAAATTCTGGGAATTTATCATTCTGGGCAACTGTTTTTGGGTAAAAGGAGTGCAACCAACTAAAACCGTTCAGAACTGCGATTTCAAACAAATGATTTCAAAGGATCACTAGAGTGTCTTAAAATTACATAATGTCTGGGAATCCGAGAGCTCAACCTTCAAATAATTGATTTGGGTGTAGAGAATAAACTTTTATATGGAGCCAACTAACAAAAATCATGTTTAGAGGTTCCGCAAAAGCAATCTTTAAAAAAAAGTCTACTTTTTAAAGATTCTATTTTAAAAAAATTCTGGGTTGTGAAATTTTCTCGAGGTTTATATATTTTATATTTTTTAAATTTTGTTTGGATTAAAGACTATGCGTAATAAATATAAAATGAACCAAGTTTGAATCAAAATTTGAAATCAACAAGCTATTTTCTAAAAACAAATGTTTGTTCAACTTACCAAAATGTGTACCCAGAGTAGACTGCCCCAAATTTGTATGGGAAATTTCAAGCTTGTGAAATGTTAAGCGCTGCAGGCTAAAACTGACCCTAGGCCTAGTACAAGGCCTCATGTCAAATTTGGGCAGATCGGATCACAGGAAGGGGTCGCTCAACGAGCCAAAATTAGTTTGTGGGGGATTTTGAGAAATTTTGTTCGGGAGAAACATGAAAATCCAATTTTCATGATTAACTTTGGTCCCTTTCTGCCGAATTCTTTAGAAAATGGTTTTTCTTTAAGTTTTAACTATGACAAATATTTCATCTGAAGACTGCATTTCAATTCGACTTATGGTAAAAAAGTTATTTGACTTCAAAAATCGAGTATCTTTTTTCAGGGTTATTCATCACTATTAATGAGAGACTCTGCTTCGAACGTTCTGACGCAGCATTAACAGTGATGAATATCACTCTGAAAAAAAGTTACCCAATTTTTGAAGTCTAATAACTTTTTTATCATACTTTGAATTGATATGCAGTCTTCAGATTAAATCTTTGTTAAAGTTTAGACTTTGAGAAAAACAGTTTTTGAAAGAAATTGGCCGAAAACAAAAGTTGGGGCAAAAGTTAATTGTAAAAAACTGGATTTTCATGTTTCTCCCGAACAAAATGTCTCAAAATCCCATACAAATTTTAGGCTCGTTAAGCGACCCCTTCCTGTAATCCAATCGGGCCGAAATTTGGCATGAGACCTTGTACTAGGCCTAGGATCAATTTAAGCCTGCAGTGCATAACTTTTTAAAATGTCGGGTCATTTGGGGCACTCTAACCCAGAGTTTATGTTTTTGAATGCCTATGATATCAAAAGATACAGATTTTTGTGCACTCAAACTTTGCTGAACACAGTTTCTTGTTTTTATCATTCTGCGAAGATTTTTTTACGATTCGATCCTTAATAAAAATCTCAATTTGGGATATTTTTAATTTTATTTATCAAATTCGATTTTAAAATTTAAGTAAAATCAAAATTAATAAACAATCAATTGGCTAAGAAAATAATAATTGATCAAAACCCAGATTTTTTTTTATTCTTCAAAACACAAATGTCTCAGAAGTTTCACACTTGAGGTTCAGTGCTTTCTTACCGTTGTATAATTTAGCTCAAATTTGGTATCCAGCCTTCTGATGGTTTTTTTTTTAAATTATCTTAGTCTTTTTTTTGCAAGTATTGCGATTTTCAAGAAGTAGGTACATACTTATAAAGTTGAATTTGATAAATTAATTAAAAAATATTCCAAATTGAGATTTTTAGTAAGAATTTAATTGTAAATAGCTCTTCACAAGGTGATACAAACAACATATTGTTCGAGTTTGAGTGCACAAAAATCTGCATCTTTTGATGGCATTGGCATAAAAAAAATTTACGCTGGGTACACATTTTGGTCAGTTAAATTAAAAAATTGTTGAACATTTTTTTTAAGAAAATAGCTTGCCGATTTCAAATTCTGATACAAATTTTGTTCATTTTATTTTTTCTACGCATAGTCTTAAATCCAAACTAATTAGAAAAAAAAACGATATAAAACCTTCATTTAAATTATAGGACCCAAATTTTTTTTTTAAATCAAATCTTTAAAAAGTGGAATTTTTTCAAAGATCACGATTACGAAATCTCTAAACATTTATTTTTAGTTGGCGCCATACCAAAATGTTTTCTCCACACCCAAATCTATCTTTTGGAGGTTGAGCCCCCAGATTCCTAGACATTATCTATGTAATTTTGGGACACCCTATTGATCAATCTTTACGATAATCTATATATATAAAAAGCAATTTCTGTGGGTTTGTTTGTTTGTTTGTTTGTTTGTCCACTATAGGCTCAGCCATCTTAAGAGCTAGAGAGCTGAAACTTGGCATGGATACTCATTAGGACCAGGAATGATGAAAAATGTTTTCAGATTTTCGGATGACCCCTTCTGAAGGGGGTCGTCCATACAAGACAAATATTGTTTTCGCGATATTGACGTTAGTTTTCGTCGTATTGTGACGAAAACTTGCACATGGGGGTTTTGAGAGATGAACAATTGATTCCAGGTATTGAATTTCGTGTCAAGGGTCGGCAAAAGGAGTCGTCCATATGAACTGTTCAGTGTTTTTACTATATTGACGTTATTACGCATTGGATTGATATGAAAATTTGCACATGAGTGTTTTGAGGAACGAGCAATCGATTACAGGTATTAAATTCAGGGTCAGGGGTCGGCCAAAGGTGTCGTCCATATCAACTTTTTAATGTTTTTACGATATTGGCGTTCTTATGCATTGTATTGAGATCAAAATTTGCAGACGGGGATTTTAAGGAACGGACAATCGATTCCAGTTATCAAATTTTGTAGAAGGAGTCGGCAAAAGGGGTCGTCCATATCAACTGATCAATGTTTCTGCTATATTGGCGTTATTATAGATTTAATTTTAATGAAAATTTGCATAAGAGTATTTTGAGGAACGATCAATCGATTCCAGGTTTCAAACTCAGGGTTAAAGATCGCCCAAAGGGGTCATCCATATAATTTGTTCAATGTTTTTGCGGTATTGACGTTATAATGCATTGGATTGAGATGAAAATTTTCACATAGAAGTTTTGAGGGACGCTCAATGGTTCCAGATTCCAAATCACCATATTATATTATTTGTTCACTGTTTTTGCTATATTGGGGGTTAATCTGCGAGTCGAGTGACGTGACTCATGATATTCCACTTCTTTATCCTGACTCCAGGAAATGTTTCAAAGAAGAAACTTTAGTATGAATGAGCTCCAAAAATCAATCACAGAACATTTGAGCTGAAACTTCTAGCTTAGAGTGGTTTCTGGAGTCGGCACAACGATTTTGCACATCATGTCACGTGACTCTCAGAATAAGCCCCATTGTTTTTATTATACATCGGATTATAATGAAAATTTGCATATGGAAGTTTTACAATACAGCAAATTGATTTCACGTTTTAAATTTTGACAAGGAGTCAGTAAAAAGGTTCGTCTTAATATTTTCGATTTTTTTTGCCCTAATTACGTTGTTAGGCATCATATCGAGGCAAAAGTTTAAACACGAGAGTTTTGCAGGACGCGGAATCGATTCCTGATAACAAATTTTCTATTAGACGATAGAAAAAGCGGTAGTCCACATTTACTGTTTAATGTTTTTTGCAATAATTGTTATATTATGCATGAGCTCCAGACACAAATTCATTCACGGGTGTTTTACAAAACGGACAATTGATTTATGAATTAAAATTTTTAATCAGACGATAATCAGATTATAATTTCGTTGTTATGTATCCGAAAAAGACAAAAAATCGTACACGGGTGTTCTTATCGACGGTCAATCAATTTCTTATTTTAAATTTCCGTTTGGTAGACAAGCAAATAGGTCGCTTGCAAATTCTGTTTAGTATTTTAAGCAATTTTTTGGTGAAAATGCGTCCAAATTACCAACCAAAAACAAAATCTTCAGCTTTAAAGTTAAAATCGAAACGGAGTTCGTACGGGATCAGCTAGTAAATATATAAGATAGTTGTGTCAAAGAATAGATAAATTCAAATGGAACTGAAATATCACATTTTTTTAAATATTACAGAATTTGATGATTCCGGTTTTGAAATGATGTGTTTAAAAGAAATATAATTGGATCTTTCAACATCTAAAAAAAAATAATCATAAAACAGTGCAAAATTAAGCAGCGGAAAAAGGTACACATACACAATAAGATTTTAGCGAAAGTCATGCTTAAAATGTCTTTATTTAAGAAAGACTGACCTTAATGGGTAAAAACAGAAACTTCTAAGTAAATAAAACTTGAAAATACTATTTTACGGTGAAATTCTGCAACTTAAAAAGTGGATTGATCTACTAAAACGGTCTTTAGCGTATGTTTACATGCTCAAGATACTGCATAAGACATAAGAAAGATAAAAAAAATTGTTATCATTAAGGCCAAATATATTCAAGCTTTCTAAAACTGGTAGGGTTGCAATGTTTTTCGTGGCAGGATGAAAGGGGGGCTGGACATTCGGCCGAAGGCCGATAGGCCGAAAGATGTTAGGCCGAAGGTCGCTAGGCCGAAGGTCGCTAGGCCGAATGGGTTAAAAGGCCGACGGATGTTCGGCCGAATAGGACAATAGGCCGAATGGGACATTAGGCCGAAGGTTATTTGGCCGAATATTATTTGGCCGAATGGTCATTTGGCCGAATGGTCACTAGGCCGAATGGTCACTAGGCCGAATGGTCATTAGGCCGAATGGTCACTAGGCCGAATGGTCACTAGGCCGAATGGTCACTAGGCCGAATGGTCATTAGGCCGAATGGTCACTAGGCCGAATGGTCACTAGGCCGAATGGTCACTAGGCCGAATGGTTATTTGGCCGAATGGTCACTAGGCCGAATGGTCATTAGGCCGAATGGTCATTAGGCCGAATGGTCATTAGGCCGAATGGTCACAAGGCTGAATGGTCGTAAGGGCGAATGGATGCTAGGCCGAATTTTACACTTGTCTGCATGCTAGGCCGAATGGTCATGAGGCCGAATGGTCATAAGGCAGAATGGTCGTTAGGCCAAATGGTTGTTAGGCCGAATGGACGATATGCCGAATGTTCATAAGGCCGAATGGTCACAAGGCCGAATGGTTATTAGACTGAATGGTCGTAAAGTCGAATGGACGATAGGCCGTGGTCGCAAAGCCGAATGGTCGAATGGCCTCGCATCCATTCGGGCAGAAGACTATTCGGCTTATCTGTTGATCGGCCTAACATGTAAGAAAGCGATAATATGTCTTATAGGCCTAGCATAAATTCGGCCCAACGACCATTCAGCCTAACAACCGTTCGGCCTAGTGGCTATTCGGCCTAACGACCTTCTAGCATCCATTCGGCCTTACGACCATTTGGCCTTACGACCATTCGGCCTGTCGTCCATTCTGCCTTACGTCCATCCGGCCTAACTACCTTTCTGTCTAGCATCTATTCGCCCTTACTACCATTTGGCCCGACGATTATTCATCCTGATGACTATTCGGCCTGACGATCTTTCGGCCCAGCATCCATTCGGCCTTACGACCATTCGGTCTAACGACCATTCGGCCTAATGGCTATTCGGTCAAATGACCATTCGGCCAAATGACCATTCGGCCTAGTGACTATTCGGCATGATGACCATTCGGCCTAATGACCATTCGGCCTAACGACCATTCGGCCAAATGACCTTTCGGCCTTATGACCATTCGGCCTATCGTCCATTCGGCCTTGTGACCTTTCGGCCAAATGACCTTTCGGCCTAGTGACTATTCGGCCGAACATCCTTTCGGCCTTGCGTCCTTTCGGCCTAACAGCATTCGGCTGGAAAACCGTCGGCCGAATAACCCATTCGGCCTAGCGGCCTGTTCGGCCAGATAGCCCATTCGGCTTAACGTCCATCGGCTGAATGACCTTCGGCCGAATGGCTTTCGGCCTCATGACTTTCGGCCGAATGACCCAGCCTCGGATGAAAGATCATTCAAGAGAAATCATTTTCAATAAATATTAATACAAATCCAAAACAGTTATTTTTCAATAAGGCCGGAACAAAATTCAAATTCATCTCTTGTCACTCGTTGTTGGAACATCGCGAGGGGGGGAGGGGGAGGGGCTGGTTATAATGAAAAATTATGCGAAAAATATATAAATTGCACGAAAGCTTGTAAACAAAAAATTGCATTCTATATAGTTGCACATAACCTATGAATCAAGTAGTTTAGTTTTGAAAAAATCATTAAAATTAAGAATACAACAGGTGAAATAATTCCCATCTTCCATAGATTTACATAAAGTACTCAAACTTTATTTATTCCCCACTTTGGGTTTTTGTTTTTTGGAAATTTCGAGGGTGGGGGAGGGGGCTGACAAAAGAAAAATTTGATTTTTATTCCAGCCTGATATGAAAAAGGTATACATACACAGTAAATAATCCCAATCAAAACTTTGGAATGACTAACTTGACTAACAAGGCTTACATGGCCAAATAATGATGAATACGAAGCTTCTAAAACTTCGAAAGTAAATCGTCTCATTTTGATATGCGAACCCGAGAAAGGTCGGATATGTGCTTTTGAATTTTCTAAATAAAACCTGAGGGGCTTTTATTGTGATCAATTTCTCTCTAGTGCTTAAGTTAAAAATTTTTAAGGTCAATGATTAAGCCAAAATGAAAAAGCATGATGTTGCCTCTCAATTGAACACGATTAATTTTTTTTTTGAAAAATCCGCAAGATATTTTTTTTCGCGGATTTTTAGTAGAGTTTTTTTTTTGATTTCTTAAACATTTAAAGTACTTAACAACTAATTTGATAGAATCGAAATGTTTTTGTCTTGTGGAAATTTCGAGGGTTTTTTTTTCAAAATTATTTGAAAAATATTGTGTTCTGTCTGAGTAACGTATACTGTTATGAAAATCTTTCAAACTTACTTTAAATTTCATATTAATCGTACCCAAAGTGAAAAATTGTCCTTACATGTTGATCACTTAATAACGCCCATTTTGCTAAGGCCAAGTCATCATTTTATGCCCGTATAAACACCCTTACCAAATCCTGTGACATCAATCTGCAAACGCTGAATTGCTCTGCTGAACATAATAGCACAATGATGCTACAACATTCATCTCCCATTCCAGAAAAAAATTCTCCTTCCGGTATGGTAAACCAAACCAACCCTGAAAACTGATCTACTTTCCTTCCCCCCATCAGAAAAAGGAACCAGCGTAGAAGTAGACAAGGTTCGGTCCCTGTCTTCGTCTCATATAGATACCTATATTCGCGTCTCTACACTTTTCTTCTCATCGCGTTACACTCAACAAAACACAACAACCGAGCTGCGTTTCCCAGCTTCATAATTCATTAAATTAACTTTGACTATAAATTTACGCGAGACCTGGGCGGGAAATTCGCTGTGTCTCTCACACTCCCTCGACTAGGAAAAGCTACTCGATTTCCCATTGTGAATAACCTACAGGGTGCGTTTTTTTGTTGCTGCTACTTTTCCCACCCTCGTTGTTGGAAAAAAAAAGTAACCCAACAAACTGGCAGCCTCATGAACCGAAAATGTAATAAACAAATGGAACTCAATTATAGGGATAATAAATTTGTACTCATCATCATAATCAAAATTAATTTATTACTAAACTTTTGCCTGCCACCCCCGAGCTTGTAAATTTCTTCTCCCGGACTCAACCGGAAACCACAAGAGATGATTTCTTTTGCGCGTGAAGTGAACTGATTTCGACTTCTCCCGGGAAATTGATGTTGGGGAAATTAATAGTTTTTTTTTCTGTCGGTACCTTTTCATTGTTGTTTGTTTAAGATTTTCTTTGGATTCATTGCAAGACGTGCTTAAAAGTTTGGAATGTTAACGAGTTCCTAATAAAGAATTATCGATTTGATTTCTTAAAAAGAAATTGAACTTTTGAATTCAATTTCTGATGGTTGTTATATGAGGCTTTTGGAGCCAAAGGAATATTAGCCAAAGGAATAAAGCTTTTTTCGAGAAAACGCGTTTTTAAATTGATATGTTTGGCCATTTTCCATATATTTTTCGAGAATTCCTATTTTTCTTTGAAATGTAAAAAACTATAAAAAATCAGAAAAAATCCAAAACATAGATTGAAATCTGAAGAATCGTTTGGCATCATTAACTCTAAATCGATCGTTTTGTCACTTATATCCCTTTGGCTCTGAGGGCCTCATATGTAATTTATGTAAAAACCGTTCGTTTAGTTAACGGTTAAAAGCTTAAGGGAATGTATATGGATACCTACCTCAATTTTATTCATATTATTCAAGAAAAGATATGATACTAGCTGACCCGGTGTGCTTTGCAACACCTGCCAAATAATATTTGCTTTTTTCTAAATTATTATTGATAACTCGAAAATAATTTGTAAAAAGTTTACTGTAAAAAATCGCTTTTCTTGAAAAATGAAATAATTTAAAGATTTTTTTAAAAATATATCTGATAATGGATTAATTTTTTTGATTCGTATTCTAAATCAGAATATTCGGCTCTGTTTTCTTAGTTTTGTTATATAGAAGAATCTATTTCAAACGTAAATACGATATTAGTTGTATTTTCGAATAATTGATCCTTTCCATGTATTCCCAGTATAGATCTGAGTTTTAAAAGTTATTGATTTTTGATTCAAAGAACTATGATATGAATTACTTTTGTTGTGTGAATTGATGTATTGTATGATCTTCAGCATCGCTGTTTTTTTTTTTAAAGATCTGTACCTTGATTAATCTAAATATAAAATATAAGGAATGCTTAAAATAATTTTCATTATTTCATTTCTATTGCCGTTGCTCGCTTAGAAGATAGCGTACGACTTTCCTAGGCCAACGGTCATGAGATCAAATCCCGGTTCCGGAAAACATAGTACACTTTCTGTGGGTTGGTGGTTTAAGCATTTGCAGGATGTCAGCCATTATTTTCTCGGAAGATTTACATTTCTTGTTAAGTTCATGGGTTTCCTCGAAGAGATTCCATCAAGTTTCATCGAGATCCAATATGTGTTTGTGTTCGTTATTGAATATTATAGAAATGGCCTAATTTATGGTTTAGTCCCGTCATATGTCCAATCATTTTTTGTTGAGACTTACGGTTTTCGGAACTATTGCAGGCAATCCAGATTCTAATCAGCAGAGGAAATCTGCTGATCTGTCGACGAAACCAAAACAGTTTGTTTTTGTTCAACATGCTTTGTGTCAATTTGCGATTGAAACAATAGCGGCGATGATTGCTGATGACAGAAATGCTGATGTTTTTATCATGATGGCTCTAGATATGGTGGTCTCACTTTGGCAAAAAGTAGACGAGGGTTGGATGCGGAGGAGGAGCCGAAATTTGACAGCTGGCTGTTCGGCTGGCTGCTGTCTGGCTGGGATGCCAGGTGCTCTGATTTTTTGTAAAACACGAAGTTTTTCCAATCATCAAGATTTGCTTAGAAAATGATTTCGCCTTGATTTTTGCAAATATAATTCATAGAATCGAAACAAAATCTTCCGGCTGAGCTCCGGGCTTGTACGCAAAGCTGGAAGAAGTTGGACCTATAAACGTTGGGAAATGAATCGATATCTCCGGATCAGCACGGTATTGAAATGCAAAAATTGTTCGCGATAGTTAAAGAAAATTTGTCGAAAAGCTATGACGGTGCCATCGTAAGATGCACAAAAACAATCCGCACAAAATACTCAAGGGTTTCATAAATTTTCCGACGTCGAGATGAAACGCTTTCCTCCGTTGATGATTCTTCGCGAATATAAATGTCGAACGTCGAATAATGGTCATTTCACAAATCCGTATTTTTCCGTCTTGTTTATTTTATCAATAGCCACTTATTTCACACACATTCATCCGTAGTAAGTAACTTCTTCTTTCAGCATTCATTTCATTATATTTTTAGCTGAAATAGAGAATATTAGCTGTGAATAATTGAATATACCAACCAGTTTAGCGCATTTCCTGAATTTTTCATCAAAGATCCAACCATTCGTCTTAATCTTTTCGCTTATTTTGATTCATTTGACGTTTACAGCATTGTGAGTGCCTTGAAGCTTTTAACGAAAGTCTCCACTCAGTATTAGCAAATTAGCTGTGAGTGAATGAGGTTGCCAGTAATTATTTGATTCTAGTATTTAGGTGCTCAGAAATAAACTGAGGTAATTTAGATTATTTGGAAATGTTTTCTCAGTAAAAGTCTGAGGTGAAAGAAAAAATTAATAAGAATAAAAATAAATCGGTATGCTCGAAAATTTTCGGGAGAAATAGGAAAAAAAAATTCAGATATGTCTGATTTAAAAAAAGTGGGGGAGGTAGTAATTTGGCTACGACCGCTAAACGTAGAATTACGCAATTGTTTTTTGTCAATGTATAGAATAACAGAACTTATAGTGCATTTTTGAAATGACCAACATATGAGTGTCAAAATGGCAATATGACGTGACAAATTTCAATCATTTAACAGAATTTAACCATGTGACATAAACCTATCGCCAGAAATAATCTGAGCATGCAGTACATGTGACATAATCGGATCATGCAACATAATCAGATCATGTAACATAATTCGACCAGGTGACCTAATTCAACTATGCAATAAAATCGACCATCTGAGATAATCCGACCATGCAACATAATCGACCATGTGGCACAATCTGATTATGCAATATAATCAACCATGTGACAATATCCAATCATGCAGTTAAATCGAAGATGTGACATTATCTGATCATGCAACATATTTTGATCATGTGACAAAATCCGACCATGCTACATAACTCGATCATGCAACATAATCCGACCATGTGACAAAATCCAACCATTCAACATAATCGAATCATGCAACATAATCGGACCATGTGACATAATCCGATCCTGTGACATAATCGACCATGCAACAAATATGTGACATAATCCGACCATGTGGCATAATCGGACCATGTGACATAATCGGAGCATGCAAGATAACCAGACCATGTGACAGAATCCGATTATGTAACAAAATCGGACCATGTGACATAATCCAACCATGCAACATTATCGACCATGTGAAATAATCCGACCATGAACATAATCGACCATGTGACATAATTCGATAATGCAACAAAATCGACCATGTGACAAAATCGAATCATGCAACATAATCCGACCATGCAACATAATCGGACCATGCAACATAATCGGACCATGTGACAGAATCTGATCATGCGACATAATCCGACCATGCGAAAAAATCGGACCATTTGATATAATCCGACCATTCAACATGTGACATAATCCGACCATGCAACATAATCTGACCATGTGACAAAATCTAACCATGCAACATAATCGGATCATGCAACATAATCAGACCATGTGACATAATTGCCCATGCAACAGAAATAGACCATGTGACATAATCCGACCATGCAACATAATCCGACCATGTGACGAAATCCAACCATTTAACATAATGGGACCATGTGACATAATCGACCATGTGACATAATCCGACCATGCAACATAATCGGACCATGTGACATAATCTGACCATGTAACATAATCCGACCATGTGACAAAATTAAACTATGCAACAGAATCAGACCATGTGACATAATCGCCCATGCAACATTATCGACCATGTGACATAAATCGATCATGCAAAATAATCGGACCATGTGACATAATCCGATCATGCAACATAATCCGACCATGAGACATAATCCGATCATGCAACATCATCGAACTATGTGACATAATCGATCATGCAACATAAATGGACCCTGTGCCAAAATCCGACTATGCAACATTATCGATCATGTGACATAAATCGATCATGCAACATAATCGAATCATGCAACATAATCGGACCATGTGACATAATCCGATCATACAACATAATCCGACCATGAGACATAATCCGATCATGCAACATAATCGGACCATGTGACATAATCGCCCATGCAACATAAATAGACCCTGTGACAAAATCTGACCATGCAACATTATCAACCACGTGACATAAATCAATCATGTAACAAAATCTATCTATGCAACATAATCTCCCATGCAACATAAATTGACCATGTGACATAATCCGGCCATGCAACATAATCGGACCATGTGACATAATTTGACCATGTAACATAATCCGACCATGCTACATAATCCGACCATGTGACGAATTCTAACCATGCAACATAATTGTACCATGTGACATAATCGACCATGCAACATAATCGGAACATGTGACAAAATTAAACCATGCGACATAATCGGACCATGTGACATAATCGCTCATACAACATTATCGACCATGTGACATAAATCGATCATGCAACATAATCGGACCATGTGACATAATCCGACCATGCAACATTATCGACCATGTGACATAAATCGATCACGCAATATAATCGGACCATGACACAATCCGACCATGTGACGAAATCTAACCATGCAACATTATCGACCATGTGACATAATCCGATCATGCAACATAATCGGGCTATGTGACATAATCGCCCATGCAACTTAAATGGACCCTGTGACATAATCTGACCATGCAACATTATCGACCATGTGACATAAATCGATAATGCAACGTAATCGGACCATGTGACATAATCGCCCATGCAACATAAATGGACAATGTGACATAATCCAACCATGCAGCATAATCGATCATGCAACATAATCAGACCATGTTACATAATCCGACCATGCAACATAATCGGACCATGTGACATAATCCGACCATGCAACATTATCGACCATGTGACATAAATCGATCACGCAACATAATCGGACCATGACACAATCCGACCATGTGACGAAATCTAACCATGCAACATAATCGGACTATGTGACATAATCGACCATGTGACATAATCTGACCATGCAACATAATCCGACCATGTGACGAAATCCAACCATCGACCATGTGACATAATCCGACCATGCAACATAATCCGACCATGTAACAAAATCCAACTATGCAACATAATCGCCCATGCAACATAAATTGACCATGTGACATAATTCGACCATGCAACGCCTCTTGCGATGACCTGTAGGATCCCTGCCACTGCCACTGGAGTCCTCCGCCACCTAACGCCTCCGCCGCTGGCTGTCTACGCTGGTGTGGTGGCCGTCATCGCTGCTCACCGTCATCGTTGCTCACTGGTCCACGGTTGCCACTGAACTACTGCAAATCGATATCTGAGTCGGATTACCTACCACTGGTGGGGTCCACACTCAGATCGAAGCGCAGCAACGGTCTGTTCAGCTTGACGGCAAACAGAGAAAGAAACCGAGTCGACCGACGGGCCCTTTGTTTTATACCTTTCGTAGGTAGGGAAAAACAAAACCCATCAAAGCAGGCGTTGGTGATGACGTCATAATCCTTTAGATAGGATGTCTGTGAGATGGAAAGTTTTCGTGACGCGAGATCTGTTAGCAAATTTCAATTTGCCCCCCTATAGTGTTGCCGTAAGACGTAATTCTACGTCAAAAAAAATATTTTGGAAAAAAATTCTACTCAAAGATTTTTGAGAACTTCGGAAAAATAAAGAGGATTATAAATGTCATAATATTAGCAAGAATTTATATTACCAAGAGTGAGATTATCGTTTATTGTTGTGGAGTAGTTTTGGAGTTGACGTTCAGATCTAACAAATAAAAATTTTGAAATTTTTAATTTCAAAATTTTTATTTCCCTACCTTGCTTAAAATGTAACGAATTAATCTGTTCAACACTCCGCAGCTTAAGCGCCACCCTCAGTATAGAAGGGCTGCGGGTGCGTGTTTTCAGGGTGCCCGGCTTAAGCCTCCCTCTCAGGGCGGTTGAAATTTGTTCTAACTCACTCAATACACGTTCAGCTCTTCCAACAATACCTCAAAGGGTCCTAAAACTTCACCCGGGAATAAATCAAGATGCAATCTCCACAGCGGTGCAATTTTTGAAATAATCAAAGAAAAACCCCCCTTGAAAGATTCGTCAACCATCTTTCTAGTAGACCAAACAGGCAGATAGTTTTACAAAAGTTATATTGGTCTGACCAAATAGCATCCTGCCTAATCGTGACGTCACGTAATGTCTCATGTACATAGGTTCAACTTACATGCTAGCACACCTGTTCTTATTCGTCTGCTTCCTTTTGAGAAAACTGGTAACCACGTGGTTCGATGTTTAATTCTCGGTGAGGTCGAGAACGGTTGTTTGATGGCGATGTTTTTCCACAGCTGCGACGCAAACCGGCCGTTCGAGCATATTTCGGCGAGAAGCTCGAATGACTTGACGATGCCAATAATTCCGACACCGCCCATGCGGTAGCGGTAGTAGCAATGGCCGATCGATCTCACGAGGAGCGCCTACTGAGACCGGAAATAACGCGGGAAATTCGTTCTCTTTAGGCTGAGTCTCACGTTAATTCGTCTGCGAGAACCAATGAGTTCCGAGGATTTCCCTTTGAACGGATAGGGTAACCAGTTGCAGAACGTCGAAGACAATTGCGTAGATTTCATCCAACAAAAGAAGGTATATTGTGCCTCCACGTGCACACCCACGTTGAACAGTGGGAACTTCCTGTTCAACACCATAATTTATAATTAAATTCTTGAATTTCGCCTAATCATCGCCAAAATAATCTTACCAGTGACTTGTATTCCACAATATTGCTAGCTTAAAATGGTGCGTCTAGCTATCCTTTTCTGAGCTGTATCTAGTTATTTAAGCGAAACATTAATTTACATTTTATTAGATGTAGAACTTTTAACTCATTTTAAGAGGAGAAATCACCGTGAATTTGTTTTATGAAATGAATTTGCGGCTTTATCGGTGAGTGTTAAAGAGTTGAAATGAAAGACGGATAGAAGAACAGAAGAAAATTCTAAGGTGGTGAAAAGAGCGAAGAGCATTTGAAATAGAAGCTTGACCACATGCTAAATTCTTTGTCCCGCATCAATTAACTGTATTGAAGAAGTAGTACCCAATAGAGAAGGCACTACATTCGAACCATCCATAATTAACTGTATCGAAAAATGTAGTGCCTTCTCTATTGGGTACTACTTCTTCAATACAGTTAATTGATGCGGGACAAAGAATTTAGCATGTGGTCAAGCTTCTATTTCAAATGCTCTTCGCTCTTTTCACCACCTTAGAATTTTCTTCTGTTCTTCTATCCGTCTTTCATTTCAACTCTTTAACACTCACCGATAAAGCCGCAAATTCATTTCATAGAACTTTTAACTCACAATACTCTATTTAGCTGACTTCCACTTAGAGTTTTATACACTTGTGGTTAACTGACTAATTTCGGAAACCTAGAAAATAGCTTTAAGGTTTTAAGTTTCGCTTTATAAAAAAGTCACGTGTATGACTTACAAAGGATAAACTAGTTCACTCTCACAGCACCACTAATTTGGAACTACCAGTTGTCTGGTTGACGGTCTTCCAAAAATTGAAAAAGGAAACCCAATTGCGTCAAACAATACCCTAGAGTATCGCCTGCTATGGAAAATACATCTCTCTTTACTCATGATCCCTACTCTAAATGGGGGCTATTCTCTTCTCCCTTACAAAATTTGGGAGGCTTCATGACCTTGAAAAACCATTTCCCACTAACATGCCCATCTTTTGCCTTCTTAGTTAACGTCAGAAAAACTGAATGAGATCTTGTGCGGAACTCAGAAATAACTTTCACGACCAGTAGTACTTCTAGGGACCAATAGGTGGCGCATTAAAAAGCAGATAATAAGACGGCCAATTGGGGTCAAATGGCCAACCTAGTTGAAGACAAACCATCATGTTACAAACGACGGTGCCAGCTATGTCGGTAGCGGTTAGTAACATTAATTTTGCATTACTTATGACAAATTTATGCTTATTCAACACTTTTTTCTTTCAAGAGCTATCTAGAAGCATCAGAAAGTTATCGAATCGGATGGTAACATGGCGAGGCGTTACATTCCATCGTCCGAGAAGCGGCTGGCCCTCCTGCAGGAACATCCGATCTTCATCGAGATGAAAAAGCTGCTTCAGGAGGACCCCCGTCTGTTGCCATCGCTGCTCCAGAAGATCCAATCGAGTAATCCGGATCTGATGGGCAGCATTTGGAAAAACCAGATGAAGTATTTTGCCCCTTTGGATTGAAGGAACCGATGAGCTGAAATAGAAATAAATATGCGCAACGTTAGGCGCCTGAGCAGCATGACGATAAGTCCGATGAGTGGGTTCGGGAATCAGTTCGATCCACTGCAGACTGTTGATTGTCCGGAATGGATTGAGCCCCTGAAGGCTTCTGCAGGTGATGCTGTCCAATTGCTAGTCATCCTCAAGTGCAGCAAAGCTCCAGCTCAGCGCAGCAGGCTTAAGCAGTATTTACATGATGCAACAGTTATTTGAAAATAAAATTTCGAATCATAAAATCGTTTATCATTTAATCATGAAAATTATCAATAGCAGAATTTATAGCATTCCTTTAGCAGAACCGATTTACGTTTATTTTCATCCAACACTTTTCGATTAAAGGGAAACAAAATAGCTCTTTGGATAAGGTAAAAAGAATATATAAGGAGCAAGCAACATCCGGTTTAGTGTTTTAGTTGTTTGTTCCACCCTTTAAGATCCTTTCTATCATAACGGTCAATGAAAAGTTTTTCGTTTTCGGAACATACGGATAGACCGAACTGTATTGTAATTTAAAAAAAAAGTGTTTAGAATACAAATTAATTCATTGAGTATACTCATATCATTGCTTTTTTCCGAAAACTCAATTTAAATATAATAAAATAAACTAAACTCCAGTACGGTTTTAAATCTTTTGATCTTTCGTTTACGATTGGCTTCTGCACATACACACACTTTTTTGCCATCTGATTTTTTATCACTAACACCTGGCATCCCTGGACCCCTTTTTTCGTAAACACTACAGCCAGCTGTCAAAACTTTTTTCAATATGGCGGAATGGCGATTTGGCATATGAGCCCGTGGCGTAGAGGATAGCCTTCCAGTCTTCTAAGCCAACGGTCATGAGATCAAATCCCGGTCACGGCATACATAGTACACTTTCTGTGGATTGGTGGTTTTAGCATTTGTAAGATGCTAGCCATCATATCCTCGAAAGATGTACGCTTAGAGTTAAGTGAAAGGAATCTCTTCGAGGAAACATTAAGTTTCATTGAGATCCTGTATGTGTTTGTGTTCGTTTTTTTTTTTTGTGTTCGAGATCACCATATCTAGAGCTATCATGGTCAAGAGCGCTTCAGAAGACGTTTTGGGTTTTTTTTCAGTGTGGTGTTTGATGGAGGGGATATAAAGCAATCAGATTATTCAATTACAGAAAATTTTAAATACGAATCCTAGAAATTTTGCTTAGTTTCGGTATTGAAACGCTCAAAAATAATATTTGATTTTGTAAACATAATAATATCTTTAGGATAATTTGAAATTGGATAATTTGAAATTGGAAAATTTCTCGTATGGGAACATAGAATTTATCAAGTCACGTGAGAACGCAGTTTTGAATTAGCAAAATAATAAAATAAAAGATAAGGTAAATTTAAAAAAATTAACTTTGGATTTTTACAAGTGCATATTATCATATTGAAAATTCAGGTAATTAATTCTTGGAAACCTCTCGGAACAATAGAATTTTGGTTTCTATCGAAAGCGAAATTAAGATTAGTTTAGTGATTATTGATGGGGTGTTGAGTAGGGGAGAGTGGGGATACTTGGTCCCCTTTTCTTATTTTCACCATATCTTTTTGGAAAATTTTTCGAGGGAGTATAAAAATTGCAATATTTTTGAAGTTAAGGGAGACTTGATCCTCTATTGAAGGAGACTTGATCTTTTATTCAGGAAGCCCTTAATCTAACAAAACCGCAAGATAGAATGTTAATTGACTATTTTGGTCATGTTTGTTCTCATTTCACAATCTATAATTGTCAGAAAAAAATTCTATAACTTATTCTCAACCCTTATGATATTGCATACTTAAGGGCGCAAATTTCTATAATTAAGAGAAAATCAATTATTTTAGACCTTTTCTTCAGATAATTGATGGATGAATATTAGCTATTGGATAAATATTAGTAATCTCGTAATCAGCAATGACCACGTTCTATTGAGAAGAAGAATATACCGGGATCTTTTGTACCCATATATAAGGCGTCAATAGTACCCATAATCAACATTTTAGAAAACGTTTTCTGAAGAAAGATGAGAGTTTTCCATCGCTTTGAAAAAATGGTATTTTGATGTTCATATAACCCTCGAAAGATTGATATATTGGAATAAATATTTTTGTTATAATTTATCCATGTAAGGAATATTTTGAAGTGATGAAAAAAGATCTTCAAGTCACATTTTGTAAAATTTTTCAATTAAAGTTCAATAGTTTCAACCGTTGCTGTTTTGTTCCATTTGGCACATTTTTCTAGAACATTTGATCTTTGTACGACATTCCAGTTTCGAGATATAGCTAAGGAATCAAGTATCCCCAGGGATCAATACTAAACTATACTTCAATTTTGTTTGATTCAGAACGAACAGAAGTTAGGGTTGCTATGGCAATATAAGGGTGGTTCACGGTTTAGCTGCTGGTAAGCTAAGTGTTTTGAGGTAAGATCGATTCTATAAACTCATCATAGAGTCAAGAAGGTAAAATTTATAACAACAATGAGTTATTATTTAAATAAATAAATGATCGTATTTTAAGAACGACCAATCACTCCGCAGCTGGGCAGGTATATATACGATTGCGGAATACCTGTCGTAAATTTATAACCTTAGTAAATGTTATAAATTTGGTTAACGGCTGGGCAAGTGATTGACTGATTCTTTCAAATAACACTCACACATACACGTAATACATTCTGTTATGGAGATAATACGAAACCATGGTGTCGGTTATGCGGTGATTTGCATTGAACTTTTGCCGAACTGATCATCGCAAAATGCAATTTAGCGCATATGTTGGCGAAACTGCGGAGATTCCGTGCACCCATGGTAAATAATCTACATACATACATACATACTTTTAAAAGTGATATTTTGTTATTCCGACTTCTCCAATCATACATTTTCAGTATCTTTTCTTAACTTTTTCCTGATTTTTAACTGGCACCTGAATAGCAACATATTGAGAAAACATACAATTACTACTGTTTCTCAATTTTTTTTAAATTTTTATTTTAATATTTTTGTTTTTTTTTTAAATTAAAAAAGTGAACTTATTGAAAAGTAAACTAATTTATGTTCGATTTGTAAAAAACAGGAGGGTCAAAACAACTTTCGGAGCATATTTCCCTTTTTAAATTTTACAAAAAATCTAATTTTGTGACGTGACTTCACTCAATCGCGCTGTTGTAACTTAGCTGGATTCCAACCGATTTCCATTAAATTTAGTGTTTTAGAATTGCCTCATCATTTTCAAAGAAGATCTGTTTTTGCTATAAAATGTCAAAGTTTTCAAGTAAAATTAAAAATTTCCTTTTTTGTGACTTGAATTTACTCATTTGTAGCTGTTTTTGTTCGCTCTGTTAAACAACCCCATTAGATATAAACAAATTCTTTTTTTGTACAAAATGAAGCAGTATTTTTTGGCTTTAAAATGTTTAAAATAATTGATTTGTATAAATCGTATTTCTTATATTTTAAATATTTATTTAGTAAAAGTGGTCAACACTTAATATTTTTCCAATTACAAAATTGATTTTCAAAATTATATAAAACATTAAAAAAAAATGTTTTTTTCGTTGCTTTTGTGTGATTTGAATTATCAAGTTTAAGATTTCTTGATACGTGAACGGATAAAAATCAATTGTGAGCGGTACAAGCCCGTGAAATCTGTCTATAAATAGCTCTCTGGAGCCACTACTTTCATTTCTGGATTCGTATGAAAAATATATTTTCTAACAAAAGATTATGGATTGTTGTTTTCATTTTAATCGTTAAGCCATCGCAAAGTCAAGTTACGTTGCAGTTGACGGATAGTTTGAGTGTAGACAAAGAAGTGAACTATCATAGGGAATCATCTCAGGAATCTCATTAACGAAGTTCAAGTGCAAACAGACATTTACAAAACATTATTTCAAATGATCTATTCATTTGCACTGTTTGAGTTTTCTGGGACGAATGGAATATTGCCGGTGCTCATAAAAAGTGAGTAAGGATTTTATTCCCTACCTAGCCATACTGTTTGAATCATGTACCTATCATGTTAGCACGTACACCTGATTGCAAAAAGTAAGGTTTTTCTCTATGATAAAAGCATATTTCATAATCATACAGACTAGACTCGATTTTTCTAAAAATTATAGAAACTCATGTGGTTTTTCTCATAAAAAAAAACAAATTTTTCGATTAAGTTCTTGAGTAAACAATAATTTGCATATCAAGCTAATAATTAAACAAAAACAGCTTGCACAAACTTGTGGCGAACGTTCCAAAGTCATTTGAAGTAAAAAAAAAATGCTTCTGCAACCAGCCTTCCTCGACATTGATGTGGCGATATAATGCCAATATTAATAGTATTGCAAACTCTTAATGAATTTCAAAAGACTGATCGCAAAGTTTTACAAACGATTGTTTTGGACCATTCAAAGCTATTTTTTTACTGTTTTCTACGCCGTTTCTTTGAGTCAAGGTTCGGCAGAAGGTTGTACATATTGGTCCTGTAACCCCATTTTATGCATGGATTCTTCTAGGTTTTTGTACAAATGTCGGTATTACTGTCAGCATAAATACTTAGGTATTTCCATTAATTCGTGTTTCTTAAATTTTTCCTAAAATAAGACAGTCGTGGCGTGGCAAAGGATTATTTTCAAACTCCAGATTAATTCCGTACCCAATTTAAATGATACAAAGGAATCGTGAGAATTTTCATTCCCATTTAAATCCCTCTCCTGACCTAAGCCAAAATTCCAACCTCAACAAACCATATGTAAAGTTTCTCGGTTTCAGCATTCACATATGCATTTTTATATGCACGGAACAATCGCTTAGTACCCGTATTGTTGCAGACAGTTTTGGCAGCAAAAAAGCACACAAAAATGTGTAAACTTCAACCGACAAAAAACAGTCGGTAGCTGAAACCTGCTAGTATCAGGTGAAACCATAAGCAGTTAGGAAGGAGAAAATCGCTTTTCCAGTCTTACAGCTTCGAGCAAATGTAAATAAAAAAAATGCCGAGAAGCTGCTGCGCTTTCCTGTTTTGTGGGATTGGAGAGGTAAAAAAAACCAGAAAAAAGTGCTGTTTCTTTTTCAGCTTTTTAACGAACGACGCTTTCTTCTGGCTGTGTGTTGAGATATTTGTGTTGGAATGAGACTTTATGTGCCATTTGTTGGTTACACAGGTAAACATTTGTTGATTCAGCCTTAAGCGTTATGGCAAATTGATCCATATTGTTCCTGATGATTTATGAAAAACTGGAAGGGAAGAAAGTTGAGCAACAAGCAAGGGAACACATAAACAAAGTTTAAAGCTTCGTTATGGCATATCACATGTAACGGGATCAGAATTTTTCCCCGGAAATGAGATCCCCAGTGCTCGTTTCTTCGTTCAACACCAAGCATCAGCCATAATCGTGTTTCCGGATCTCATTTAGCAGCTTGTTTGCCAAGCACTTAATCCGGGCGTCATTTCTCCACTTATTTTTCTTCCATTCCGTGTTCCGTACTACCCAAAACTAACCTTTCCGGTTACTTTTTTACCATTTCCTAGTTCACTTTTTCCCATCTTGTTCTTCCGCTTGTTCGCGACGATGACTTCCATACCGGTAAATAAATTGGGCAAACTAACTCTTGGGCGGAAATAATAATTCATGGCGAGGTTGTTTGTCGAGGTTTTTTTTTCTTTGGGAACTGAAGTTTTTTTTCTGGCTCCCAGTAGTTTTTCTTTCAAATGAAACTTTCACCGATGGCGGTTTGCCCAGCTTGGTCCAGTTCAGCATACGGTTGAAAAATAACTGTGGGAAACGAATTGACCAGTTCAATGGCAGGAATATTTCTTTCAACTGATGAAGCTTGTTTGCTAGGGGAAATTATGCTCGAATTAGGGTTGGTGGAGTTAAATCTGATATCTGATGTTCGTGCCATGAGGTAATCGTTTAGCAGGTACTTGGTTCCTTTTTCATGTCCAATTTAAGTGTTCAAACCATTTTAGTTTCTATAAAAGATATTCATTTGAAAATTTGCAATTTAAGTTTGGGCCTATTTCAAATTATTTTCATGGCTTTATGGTTTTTGCATGACATTGTAAAATGTATGTAAGCATATCGCATCATCAACTTACCGAAACATCGCCCCAGGAGAAATGCTGTCCAAATTTGGCCTCGTTAACAGCGTTGAAAATTTGTATGAACTTTCAAGCCTTATAGCCTTTTGATGACGGTGGATTGTTTGGAACACATTTTTTCTTAAGTATTTTTTTCTCCCGCATTCCCTTCATAGAAACCATGTTACTTTTGCTTCCCACCGTCAGTTTTGTAGCCAATGATGATGGTGATGTTGATGATGGCGACGATGGTGTTGATAAACCATTGTAGGCTGACATGATTATGACAGGTTGCAACACCTCGTGTCGTGTCATGTCATGTATTTGCACCGGTTGAACGCCGGACAGAAGGTTAATCGTCTCTTCGGCACTTTACTGTTGTTTCGATTGTTATTATTTTTGTTCTGTTTTCATTTTGAAATCCATCAGCGGCTGAGTATGATGTTTGCACTAGGGATTGATTCGCTGGACATACGTTTGAAGGGATAGATCCTTTTCCATGAGTGCTACTCATTTTATGATCAGTATAAGTGAACTAATTGATAATTTTTAAAGAAACATGATTCTATCACAATTTTTTAATCCTAAGCTTCTCTTGCAGCTATCGGTGTTAAGTTCAACGCTAATTTAATGGATTTAGAATATTTACTCAAGCAAATTTAGCTTATTTTTTTTTATACAATTCGTTTATTTGAAACGGCTCAAACCTTTTAGTTTCACGGAGCCGAGGAACCTTCTTTTTTTTAAACACGAGTGCTTAAGTCTAATTCACATAGTATTTTTTTTTCACACTGTTTTTCATTTTAAACGGTCCAGATCAGCAATGACAAAATGTTAAGTTTTTGTATTTACAGCAGTCTTCCGAAAATCAATCAAAACAAACACTCAGGATGCGTTTCCTGTTGGAAACATTCAGATTGTATAATGGGATAGCGCCTCTCGCAACTGCTTCGCCTGGCTGGTATGCAATCTCGATCAGCGCTCCTATCAGCTATGCAAACCGAGTCGCATCATTCAGAATCATCGGTTCAGCAAACATCGCATATCGGAGATGAGTGAGATACAAACTGATCCATTCTGAATGTAGCTCACTCAGTATCTGCCTGAATTATATGAAATTCAAAATTATTTTTTTGCAGGATGAGCAAAATCAAACAGTTGTGCGGGACACCATAGATTCTCAGTAGTTTTAACGTGACGGACGACAGTTTAATAAGAGAACTTGTAAAATTTGAAAAAAATGGCGAAAGTGAACATCTTTCCCTCACAAACTCAACTTCAATTTGATTTGGATCAGACTGATGTTAAAAAACGTTATAACAACAAATAAATTTATTAATTTGCTATATACCAAATCAAACAAAATACGCTAATGATCGGCTTCATGTATCACTCACTCACTGCCTGATCCATTCACTCCTGATCGAAGACCAACAAGATTCGCCATATGCATTGCGCATTGGTGAGATTCCAATTTGATAATGGTGCTGCACTGTTTTGACAGCAAGCATCGTGCGAGGTGATCTGTATTTTAGCGATGAATTGAACGATCGATGATCGGGTAGGTCCAGTAGCAATCAATAACGAAACCCGACCGTTATACGTTCAGGTGCGAAGTGCAATCAGAAACATTCATTGAAAATGAGTGATATTTGGAACACTGATTTACAGTTCATTATTTAAAACTACGATAGACAAAAAAGAAGATAAACAAGGGAAAAGATAGTTAACCCGTTCGAGACCGATTGCACACCGTGTGTGCAATGGAATTTTTGTGTCTTTGTCAGAACAATCATTCATTGTGAGTTTACTATTGCTCGGAAAAATAATATTCTTATATCAATGGAATTCGAAAATGTTAGGCAAAATGTATTGAAAAATGGTTTTTTAGAAAATCTAACGACATAAAAGTTATCTAGGAGTGAAGTACTATGAGTTCGAATGTCGTGAAAAGGCCTCCGTCTCGAATGGGTTAAAGACGGAGATCGATAGATTTAAGATAAAGGTATAATTCGAACATGTAGTCCAGGTCTACGGCAGCCAACACATCCCTCACTGGAACATTAGGTGGTTTACCTCGGGCCCGAAGGGAATCAATCAAATTCGCTCTGGCGATAAGATGGTCCTCACACGACCAAACAATATGCTCGATGTTATGGTAACCTTGGCCACATCTACATAAATTGCTGCTAGCGAGATTCACATGAAAGAGTAACGCGTCTAAGGAACAATGATTGGACATGAGACGGGAAAATGTTTTAATAAAATCTCGACTCAGGTCCAATCTATTGAACCAGGGTTTGAGGCTTACCTTTGGGATAATCGAGTGAAGCCACCGACCCAACTCATCTTCGTCCCATTTGCGCTGCCAGTTGACAAGAGAGTTCCTTCGGACCAAAAAGTAAAATTCGTTGAAGGCGATTTGCCGCTGATAAATGTCGCCTTCAGCCGCGCCCACCTTTGCAAGTGAGTCTGCCCTCTCATTACCCACTATTGAGCAATGTGATGGCACCCAAACAAAGGTGATACAAAAACAGCGTCTAGATAAAGCACTCAACATAACTCGTATCTTCTCAAGGAAGAACGGTGAGTGCTTCCCAGGTCTTATTGAACGAATAGCCTCAACAGAGCTGAGACTATCCGTAACAATATAGTAGTGTTCAATGGGTCGTGCGGATATACTTTCCAGTGCCCAATGTATAGCTGCCAATTCGGCAATATACACGGAACATGGAGATTGCAGACTGTAAGATGCACTTGTAATTTGGTTGAACACTCCGAACCCGGTACATTCGTCTATCAGGGAACCATCAGTAAAGTACATTTTATCAGCATCGACGTGTCTATATTGTGCATCAAACATCTTCGGAACAATAAGAGAACGATGTTGTTCCGGAATCCCACGGATTCCATGCTGCATGGACAAATCAAACTGGACAGAGGAAGTGGCATAATCAGGGTGAAAAACACGAATGGGAGAGAACGATGAATGGTTAACCTGCATAGACATGAATTCATGATATATAGTCATATATTTTGTTTGAAGATTTTGCTCTAGTAGCTTTTCAAAATTAGCAATCACCAATGGGTTCATGACTTCACACCTGATGAGGAACCGGAGAGATAATGAATAAAACCTATCTCTCAGAGGAAGTACGCCTGCCAAAACCTCGAGACTCATAGTATGCGTTGAGGACATACAACCCAATGCTATTCGAAGACACCGATATTGAATTCGCTCGAGTTTAATGATATGTGTTTTAGCAGCTGATTGGAAACAAAAACTGCCGTATTCCATCACTGAAAGAATAGTTGTTCGATATAACTTGATCAGATCTTCCGGATGGGCTCCCCACCAGGTGCCGGTGATTGAACGGAGAAAATTGATTCTTTGCTGGCATTTTCCTTTCAAATACTCAATATGAGCTCTCCAGGTGCATTTGGAATCAAACCAAACCCCAAGATACTTGAAACATCTCGATTGAGTGATCGTTCTGCCTAGGAGTTGGAGTTTTGGCTGAGCTGGTCTATGTTTCTTAGTGAAAATCACTAACTCTGTTTTCTCTGGGGAGAACTCGATCCCAAGTCTCAATGCCCAGGATGACAATCTGTCTAAAGTATCTTGTAAAGGTCTGTGCAGATGAGACTCAGAAGATCCTGTGACAGACACCACGCCATCATCTGCAAGTTGTCTTAAAGTGCAGCCTTCAGAAAGGCAATTGTCGATGTCACTTACATAAAAGTTATACAAAAGAGGACTCAAGCATGAACCCTGAGGTAGGCCCATGTATGAAGTCCTTCTAATTGCAATATCTCTGTGAGCAAAGTTCAGATGTTTCTCACAAAGCAAGCTGTATAAGATGTTGTTCAATAGAGGAGGCAGACCTCGGGAATGCAATTTGTCTGACAACATCTCAATTGAAACTGCATCAAAAGCTCCCTTTATGTCAAGAAACACTGAAGCCATTTGCTCACGTTTTGCATATGCCATTTGTATCTCTGAAGACAGCAAACCAAGACAATCGTTTGTCCCTTTGCCCCTGCGAAACCCAAACTGAGTATCTGAAAGGAGGCCATTTGTTTCCACCCACTTATCTAAACGAAACAAGATCATTTTCTCCATCAACTTTCGTATACAAGACAACATCGCTATAGGGCGATAGGAATTGAAATCGGATGCTGGTTTTCCCGGCTTTTGGATAGCTATAACTCTAACCTGTCTCCAGTCTTCGGGAACAATGTTTTGCTCCAAGAATTGATTAAATAAATTTAACAAGCGAAACTTTGCAGCATCCGGGAGATTTTTCAACAAGTTAAATTTGATTTGATCAACTCCCGGAGCTGAGTTGTTGCAAGAGAGGAGAGCAAGTGAGAATTCAACCATCGAAAAGTTTGAGTCCATTTCACTTCTACCTGCTGGCACATTGCGAATAATTTTTTGCACAGGTGCTGAATCAGGACAGACTTTTCTTGCAAAACTGAAGATCCAACTATGGCTATATTCCTCGCTTTCATTAGTTGAAGTACGATTCCGCATGCGTCGTGCCACATTCCACAAAGTACTTAAGGACGTTTCGCGTGACAAACCTCCCACTGAACCTACTGAACCTAGGGCTGTAGTAATTGCATCCGCATATTTCTTCCAGTCGATGTGTCTTGTGAGGTCATATGTTATATTTATGGTATTCGAAAAGTTGACCCCATTGGTGATTGTAATTTCGATAGGCAAATGATCACTACCATTGGGATCGAAGATTACCTTCCACTGGCAATCCAATGATAGTGAATTTGAACAGAGTGAGAGGTCAATTGCACTTTGTCTTGCAGGAGGTTTGGGTACCCGTGTTTTTTCACCCGTGTTCAAAACTGTTAAATTGAGACTGTCGCAAATGTCATAGATAAGAGTAGAACGACTATCGTCAATTTGTTCTCCCCAGACAGTTCCATGCGAATTGAAATCACCCAGGATCAACCTTGGCTCAGGTAAAACTGAACACAGGTCCTCTAGATGACTCCGATCCACTGCAACCCTCTGAGGCCAGTACAAACTGACAATGCATAAGTCCTTACCTCTTATAGTTGTATGACAAGCAACAGCTTCAATTCCGCCTGATAATGGAAGATGAATTCTATAAAAGGAGTTGCGCTTATTGATCCCCAAAAGCACCCCTCCATAAGAATCGTCACGATCCAGACGGATAACATTAAAATCGTGGAATGAGATGTTAGATTGAGAAGAAAGCCAAGTTTCAGACAACGCAAAAATATCGCAATTAGTTCTATGAAGCAAAAAGTTGAACGCATCCAATTTTGGAATAAGACTACGACAATTCCACTGTAGAACAGTGATGTCTCTGACCTCTCGTGCTAAATTAGCCATCGAGAGAGATAAACATTGGAAGAAGGGGCCAAGTTTGCATCAATTGCTGAAAAAATGTCTTAACAATGGGAAGCAAAGAGGTTACAATACTTCTGACAGAGTCAGAAACATCAAATGATGAGAATATTCCGTTTATAATTTCAGACAATTTGAAAATCCCCGATTGATTAGTTGGTAATGATGTTTCCACGTTGGATGTTGGTGTTTTTGATGTTCCCGCAATTACTGGTTCATTAGATTGTGAAATTTCCGCACGGAATCCAGGAGGAATTTCGCCTTGTTTATCTGATACGGTGGGTTTCTTACCAAATCGGAAGGCAGGGGTAACCGGAGGGATTTTTCTTCGGATTTTTGCGGAAGCCTTGGTGCGCTTCCGGATGTATAAAATGAGAATTTAAAAGTAAACAGTTTAGAGTACCTTCGATTAATCTTTGAAAAATTTTCTCAATTCATATTTTATACAAGATTAACCCGTGTTTTGGCCATGTTAATTAACTGAAAACCCTTTGCATCGGGGAGAATGAAGATACTTGATCCCTGGGGATACTTGATTCCTCATCAATATCTTGAAACTAGAATGTCATAGATCAAATGTTCTTGTAAAATTTGCTAGATAGAACAAAAAATCGAATCTGTAATCTCAAAAATTTAAAAAAAAAATCTTTTCTGATTTATTGTACTTTGTTTGAAAAATCTAACAAAATGTGACTTTGAGATATTTTTTATCATTTAAAAATATTTAAAACTAGCTGACCCGTTGTGCTTTGCAACACCTTCCGAAAATAAATGTAATTTGTAAAAATTTATTCAAATTTAGATTTTAGAGAGCATTTTTTATATCAAACCTCATCATACTTCAGAACCAACAACTTTGAAATGAGAGCTGCAGCTGCAGTTCTGAATTGCAATTCAAAGATGGTGTATATTATTTACTGAAACTTGATCTCTAAACTCGTTTTTCAAGACCTGAAATTTGTACTCTGTACCCAAAAAAACTTTTTTAAATATGGTCCCTTCTTTGAAAAGCTCTTTATCCTAAATTCACATGGGAGCTCCCCCATCTTTTCCAATTTTGTCCCCCACTGCTTGATGAAGGTGGGCTGATTTACCCGGCTCGAAGTAACATAAATTTCTAATTGAAAGAAAAAGATTCGCATATTGGAATTTATTGCATATTGTACTTTATGGAGATAGAATTTTTAAAACCGATGAATAGCGTGAATCGAGACAGTTTTTTGAGTGTATTCCTAATATTCTGTATTATGAGCACTTTCAGCTCCTGATAAGCTTTAGATGGGGTATTTTTTGGAGTTGAAAAAATTAGCTATGTTAAAAAAATGTTTCGCCATATTCCAAACTCGTGGACATGAGACATTATAGCTTGAAGTTTTCTCAAACAGCACTTATCATGGTTATGAAAAATATATTAAATTACATATGTATTAAATACAGTGCAAATTTCTTTTGTTTAAATAAATTGAAATATTAGTTGCATCACTAAATAAGTTCTCAGCGTTTTATTTATTTTCTCTTTGAAAGTCAAATATTCAAAAATGTTGGCAAAACAAATTTCTAAGTTTACATTTGTCCCGTATATTGGGGCAAGTGTCAATTCAAAGCTTATTTACAGATGCGTCAGAGTAATGACTTTAAAATGGATTTAATACGTATTCCTGTTTTTTGTTCTATCAAGTTTCACTGATATATTCCTGCAGTATAAATTTATGTTTGTTACTCCACTTTTAACGAATGCTGTTCAAAGGGAATGACCTTCATTTACAAAGACATTTAAGAATTTTCAATATCCGCTACAGTTTCAACATTCGGAATACCCCTTCTGGTCTTTCCAACATATTGAATCATTTTGAAGATGAATTTCTTAAAAGTTCGACGTTTGCCCTTGCCCCACCGTGTAAGTTGACAGGAGGGAATATTGTTTTTAATACTTTAAGGGTATACTAAAAATTTCTCATAAAAATTTTGCGCCCAGTAATATCAGTTCTAGAGTCTCGCTTTTCAAAAACGAAGCGGATCAAAAGTCTCTTTTATGCAGCCATGTAACACAAAAACACTTTTCATGCTAAGTACGTACTTCAATTGGTATGTAAGCAAAAAGTACGATGGTTTTTTTTTTAGAATTATTTAAAATAAAAAGCTTCCATTTTCATTTCTAAAATCGTTTCAGTTGTGTACTTGGGTCGAAGTAACAATTTCTAGAAGAATGTTCCAATGTTCCTTGAATGAAAAGTCCAATGCTACCTACATTAACACGAACTAAATATGGAAGTATTTTTGCAAATCTTTCAATTGGTTTTGATTCGATTGATAAAATACCAATCCGTGTCACATCTAGGCGTCATTTATTACCACGTGCAATACATCAAGAAAAAAACACATCTAGGTTGCATATAGCCCCCACGTGCATAAGAAACATAGGTACTTGGTTGAGAAACAGGCGCCTGATTGTTAAATTTTTCCAGCGATCAATGAACAGTATGCTTCGGTTACTATCCACTTGCGGCGACGTTTGCTTGACCATACAGACGAAAAACAAACCCCTCAAAAAAAAGAAAATCTCTTGAAAAAGATGCCATGACTTTTCAATTTCAGATTTTCGCAAAAAAAAATGTATATGTTTTATTCGATCGGCAAAATGTCAATCTGGGTCTCATCTAGGCGTCATTCATAACCATGTGCTGTACAAATGAGCTAGGAATCAAGTAGAAAAAAAAATCACATCAAGGCTTCATATCGCCACCCCTTGCATTGAAAATATTCTCGGTTGAGAAATACGCGCCAAAATATTCCCACTGATCAGTATGCTATGGTTTCTATCCTTTTGCGACGTTGGCTCGCGACGCTTCGACCATGGAGACGAAAAACAAACCGCCCAAAGGAAAAAAATCTCGAGAAAATGGATGTCATGACTTTAATTTGTTTCGAAAAACTACAAATTTTGTATGGAAGCCCCCCCTCCCTTAAGTCGGAAGGAGTTTTGACTATTACAGAAACCATCCCCGGCCTCAAAAACCCTCAGGTGCCAATTTTGACGATGATCGGTTCAGTAGTTTCCGAGTCTATAGGGAACAGACAGACAGACAAACATTCATTTATATATATATATATATAGATATTAACTCCAGTAGTAAGAGCATAATATGAATTTCTTAATGCCATATTTTCAAAGTAATAGTAAACTCTCATTTTTTTTTAATTTTTTTTTTCCAAAATGTATGTTATGGGTTCACTTGATCCCTCGAGTCCTGAAAGATATTTTTTTATTATGAATGGATGTTGATCATTGCTAAGTACGAAATAATTGATATTTTTCCAATGACTTACATTTATCCAATAATTTCCTGATAAAAGTGCTCCCAAAAGTGTTTTATCTGAAAATTGGAAAATTGCGCCTTTAAGTATGCAATTAATACAGGGTAGAAGACAAACTTTTACAATTCTTTTTGTCTGTACACTTAGAAACTTAATAAAAATTAATACGGCCAAAATAGTCAAGGAGCTTTTATCTTTACTCTTTAGATTTTGCATGATTTTTGCCAAAGCTTAGAGGGTGCTTAAATAATCATTTATCCTTCAACTTTCAAAATATCACTTTTTTTGTCTCACGAAAACGCTTCTAGCTCATCTACGGATTCTTGTTTCGATCTAAATTTCGAACATATAATCTTGAAATTACTTGCTGTCAGAAAATTCTAAAGACGGTGATCTGCAATATTTTCTAAAAAAATATATATAATTTAAATGAAAAAATAGATAAAGTATTCCCATTCTTCATTATTGTTCATGTGTTTAGGAGGTGCTTGGAGGAATAGGGTGACTAAACCTAACGCAATTAAATATTCCTTTTTTTTATTCGTTAACTAAGTTTCGTGTAACTTGCAAAAAAAAACCGAAATTTTTTCTATGAAGAAAATAAAAATAAATTTTATTTTTATTCATAAAAAAAATTTTGAAAAAAAATATTTATCGTTTTTTTGT